>NC_084534.1:7466970-7616970 GCF_024500275.1 Phycodurus eques | reverse complement strand
GCCATTCTTGGAGCCAACAACATCAAACAATTCTATTAGATAAGGCCATGGATGGGGAATATCTTGCTTCTTTTAATCTGGAACATCATTGTTGTTAATGCTTCTTGGTTCACATGCCTCCATCTCGCTGCTGTCCCTGTTTATTCCACTTTATAAGGCGCCGAGATCTCTAGGAATCAAGATCTCAACTGCAGTTGATTTCACCTCTCTCGATTTCTGTCTTTCATACATCGAGTCATTATCCACAGAGGTTGAAAAAAGTAACAAGCTTACTTTAACAAAGTAAGCAGTATTTTAAGGTACAGACATCTACTTTCAAATGTAGGAAATAAAAGTGGACATATTTTGACAAACCAACCTTTTCTAGTATTTGGGATGTAAGATTATCTCTGTGGTGCCTCAGTAAACATGTGAAATATGAATTCAAATCTTCCATGCATCCACGAGTTCCGGATGTTTTTCTGCCGATCAGGTCATTCAAATTTCTCAAGCTTATCTACATTTGTATGTCACTACCAAAGATCAAGATCATAATGGAAGCAATCAATTAGAGGAAAGGGAGAGGTCTGAGCCAAATACGGACAAAGTGGATACAAAACTGGGTCAAACAGAAGTAGCTGTCAGAGGGGGCTTTTCTGCACACCCATATGACCAAACAAAGGTGTTTTTTTTTTTTAAATGAAATAATATGAGTGAAAATAAAAAAAGTGTACAGCTGGCGCTGGGAAGCAATACATAGGAACATTGGATACTGTAATCCTCCATCCATCCATTTTCAGAATCAGAATCATCTTAACTTGCCAATCATGTCAAAAAACACAAGGAATTTGTAGTAGTTGGAGCCGCTCTAGTACGACAACAGACAGTCAATTGACAGAGAATACTTTTGAGACATCAAGACATAATTTTAAAAAAAAAGCAGTCACTGAACAATAAAAGATTGCTAGTAATGTGGTAATGCCGGTACAATTTTTATTTTTTTGACAATTGTGCAAAAAGATGGAGAGTCCTCCAGCAATTAGAGCAGTTTGAAATGACTAAGAGAACAGCAGTCCGGTGCCATGACCATTGTGCAAAGGGGGCCGAGACTTCAAGAAATGTATGCAGTTTAAGGTGACGAGTAGTGCGATAATCTGGGACATGTCGATTGTGCAAATGTTGCACATGAGTGGCCAGTATTGGTCAACAACAGATATGCAAATAGTGCAGCGTGGCGAGACTATGACAGTAATGTATAATTGGCCCGACAGAAATGTGACAACAATCTCAAGACAAAAAATGGGCAGCATGTTGCAATGGAATTGTAAATTAACTGTTTAAGAAGTTAATGGTAAGAAGGAAGAAGTTGTTGAAATGTCTGCTTGTTTTAGTTTGCATTGTTCGATAGCGCCTACCTGAGGAAAGGAGCTGGAAGAGGTGGTGATCAGGATGTGGAGGGTCCAAGAGGATTTTGCACGCTCTTCTCTTAGTTCTGGCAGCGTGCAAGTCCTCAAGGGTGGGTAGGGGGGTACTGACAATCTTTTCAGCAGTTTTGATTGTCCGCTGCAGTCGGAGTTTGTCCTTTTTTGTAGCAGCACCAAACCAGACTGTGATGGAAGAACACTGGACTGATTCGATGACTGCTGTGTAGAACTGCCTCAAAAGCCGTGCTTCCTCAGAAGCCGCAGCAGGTACATACCCTGCTGGGCCTTTTTGAGGATGGTGTTGATGTTGATCTCCCACTTCAGGTCCTGAGAGACTGTAATTCCCAGGAACTCGAAAGTCTCGACGGTTGACACAAGGCAACTGGACAGCATGAGGGGCAGCTGTGGCGAAGGATGCCTCCTGAAGTCCACGATAATCTCTACAGTCTTGAGTGTGTTCTGCTCCAGGTTATGTCGCCCGCACCACAGCTTCAGCCGCTCCACTTCCTGTCGATACACAGACTCGTCACCATCTTTGATGAGGCTGATGACTGTGGTGTCGTCTGTAAACTTCAGGAGTTTGACAGCTGGGTGCCTTGAGGTGCAGTCGTTCGTGTAGAGATAGAAGAGCAGCGGAGAGAGGACAGAACAGGATCCTCGCGTAGGTCCCCTCGCCGTCGAGATGTTCGAGCAGTCACATGTTGACTGCGCCATCCGCATACCTGTTTGCTCGTTAGGCAAACTGCAGGGGGTCCACAGATGTCAAGACGATAGGCCTATAGTCATTCAGACCCCAGATTGCAGGTTTCTTGGGAACTGGGATGATGGTGGAGCGTTTGAAACAGGATGGTACTTTGCACAGTTCCAGAGATGTATTGAATATCTTTGTGAAGACTGGGGCAAGCTGGTCCACGCAGACTTTGAGGCAGGATGGGGACACAAGGTCTGGGCCTGCCACTTTGTTAATCTTTTGTTTTTTGAAGATGCATCTCACATCCTGTTCGTGGATGGTCAACGCAGAAGTCTGAGGTGTGATGGTGGTCGGTGGTCCGGCTGGGTGGGTGGGTTGGGTGTGTGAAAGTGTCATTTTCAAATCTGCAGTAGAAGGTGTTCAAGTCGGCGGCTAGTCTTTTATTGTTCTCAGCTTGGGGGGTTGGTCGCTTGAAATTGGTTAGCGATTGTAATGCCTGCCAGACTGATTTGGAGTCGTTAGCGGAAAACAGTTTTCTAACTTTACTGCATAGTTTCTCTTTGCAATGTCAATTTCATTAGTCAGCTGGTTTCTAGCGCGATTATACAGGGCCCTATCCCCACTTCGATATGCGTCCTCTTTAGCTTGGTGAAGTGGCTTAAGTTTGGCAGTGAACGACGGTTAGTTGTTTTTGAACGTGCGAAATGACTTTGTTGGTACACACACCTCTTCACAGAAACTGATATAGGATGTGACAGTGTCCGTATATTCATCCAGGCTGCCAGCTGAATTTTCAAAGACACTCCAATCTGTGCAGTCTCGACAGCTTTGAAGTTCCATCTTTGCTTCATTGGTCCAGTTTTTCACTGTTTTCACTGTAGGCTTTGCGCATTTAAGTTCTTGCCTGTATGTTGGTATTAAGTGAATTAAGCAGTGATCAGACGAGCCCAGGGCTGCACGAGGTTTGACACGGTATGCGTTATTTAGCATAGTATAGCAGTGGTCTAAAATGTTATTTTCCCTGGTAGGACAGTCGATGTGCTGCTTGTATTTAGGGAGTTCGTGATTGAGCTTAGCTTTCATAAAGTCCCCAAGAATAATGAGGGGTGAGTCTGGGTGGTTGTTTTTCAATATCGTTCACTAGTTCAGCGAGCATTACCAGTGCGGCGTTCATGTTAGCTTGAGGCGGAATGTAAACACCGGCGAGAATGAAAGATGCGAACTCACTAGGCGAGTAGAATGGCTTACAGTTCAAAAACAACGACTCTAAATCCTGGCTACAGTGTGTGCTGAGCTCCGTGACATCAGTACACCATTCTTCGTTGATATAGCAGCATATTGCGCCGCCTTTTGTTTTCCCCGATAGCTCCATGACGCGGTGTGTCCAGTGAAGATAAAAGCCGGGAAGCATTACGGCGCCATCGGGAACAAGTTCACAAAGCCAAGTCTCCGTAAAGCACAGGGCGGCGGAACGTCCGAAGTCTTTACTGGTGTTTGTCAGAAGATGAAGCTCGTCCATTTTGTTGGGTAAATGGATTGACGGGAATGCCAATCTGTATCCTCTCTTGCGTAGCTTAACTTGGATGCAGGCGAGGCCCCCTTCGTCGTCTACGTCTCCATGCGCCATAGACCGCAGCCGCCCCCCGATGAGTAACTCAGGGGAAAAAGCTGCGAAAGTTGGTGAAAAAAAGTCCCGGGCAGACTCCCTGATGTTTTGTAAGTCTTCTCTTGTGTAAGTGAGTTGCATAATGTCTCCAAAGACGAACGAAAAACACGAAAACATAGACAATACTAGAGAGCACGTAACCGAGACGTCCACATGGATAAGCGCCATCTTTAATTTTCCGTACTGTATATCCCTACTACGGTCGCGGCTGTGCTGGAGCCTATCCCAGTCGGCCACCGTGCCGCATAATATTATATATGTAATATAATATTTCAAAAATTATGTATGTTTAGGCACGGTGGACGACTGGTTAGAGTGTCTGCCTCACAGTTCTGAGGACCAGGGTTCAATCCCCAGCCCCGCCTGTGTGGAGTTTGCATGTTCTCCCTGTACTTGCGTGGGTTTTCTCCGGGTACTCCGGTACTCAGGTGTGACTGTGAGTGCGAATGGTTGTTTGTTTATATGTGCACTGCGATTGGCTGGCAACCAGTTCAGGGTGTACCCCGCCTCCTGCCCGAAGATACCTGGGATTGGCTCCAGTACTCCCGCGACCCTTGTGAGGATAAGAAAATGGATGGATGGATATGTATGTATATTTTTGATGAGCAGGATAATTATATAGTTAATGATGAAAAACGTTGTCTCGTTCATCTGTGTTGTCTGATTTTGTGAAGTATTATCAGTCTGGGGCGCAGAAATCTGAACCTATTGTCTTCTACGCTTCTCTTCAGTGCAAGCGGTAGGAGAATTTGGGGCCTAGGATTCCTTCGCCAAGAGCTGCATGGGCTATATGCACATGACAAAGATAGGGATTTTTACAACAATATTTGTCAATTTAAATAATTTAATCTAAATGTTACACCTAAATAATACATCTAAATCTTAAACATAAATTCTAACCTTACATATAAATCCAAATATAAAAGTTAAATCTGAATCCAAAATAAAAAGCTCGAGGTCAGAGTGTTTTTCTTGTCAAATAATGAATATTAAAAATATATCAAACCTGGTGTAGTAGGCTCTGGAACATAGATTCTAGTGATAATAACTACCTGAAATAACAAACACGTTTGGAGAAACTTTATTTGAAGAGAATTTTGAGTTTTTAGTGTGACTTTTATCAAGAGTGCGGGACTTATGACATGTATAGGCACTTCATCTAGCCACGAGAGGGCTCACTTTGACCGATCTGGCATGTTTGCTTGCATAAGGGCCGGCAAAAGCCTACCCCGCCCAGCACTTTACTGACCACCGTGCTTGCTCTGCACGCATGTCTGGCTAATCAGTGTTGGCGGAGAATATCAGCAGAGCTATTTTCTGGTAATACAAAATTTTTCCACAGCGACGGCAACAGTTACAGGAGGTCTCTTAATAAAACTATTGTTCATTTAAAAGTGACACTAACAACTCAAAAGTACTCATACATAATCCATGTCCGTTTCCCGAGATGAGATGGTTTTCATGCTATTTGGCGCTACAGACATCAAGCTTTTATTTTGGTACTTCCTGTTATCGGCAGTTTGGATTTGCATATTAGCTAAATATTTAGTTCCGCCGCAAATATTTAGATTTAACAATTAGATTTAAGATTTATGTATATAATTAACATTTAGATTTAAAATGTGTTGGAATTTACATTTAAGATTTAGAAATATATAGCGTTTCGAGTTAACATTTATGTTTAGATGTATAATGCAAATAAAGATGATTCTGATTCTGATAATTAACATTTATATATTTAAGATTTAGGTGTAACTTGGATTTAAATTGTCACATTTTATTGTAAATGTGCAAAAAAGTGACAACAAAATCACGCCATTTTTTTAAACATTGTTTGAGGCTAATCGTGACAAAATGTTGTTGTTATTGTCAGCGTGACCCACTTTACAAATGGCACCCCATAATTTAATTTTTTTATTTTTTCAAATTTGAAAAAACATTCCACTGCCTCACTTATCGAAATATCAGTGTACGTCGGCTGAAGAATCAAACCAACCCTCTTTTAATGCAGGTTGTCAGCCAACCAAATTGCGTCACTGCTGATCTTATAAATTACACAGGTGCTGCTAATTTTGTTCGTCGCTGATGAGTGGATGTCCTGCTGCTTAGATAAACTGCGGCCTCTGTCTCTGTTCGTTAATCAGCTGGAAACATGAGCGCTCGAGGAGGAACTCCTTACGTTGGCAGCAAAATAAGTCTAATATCGAAGGCACAGATTCGTTATGAAGGTATATTATCCTCCGTGGACACAGATAAGTCCACTGTTGCTTTGGCCAAAGGTAGGTTTCTTGTCGTTACCTAATTTGTATCCAACTGCTGAGATGCTGAAGAATCAAAATCATGATTATGGGTGTATTTCAAACAGTAAAGTCATATGGAACAGAGGACAGGCACACCTACAGTCCAGTTCCCCCTAAAGAGGAAATGTATGAGTACATAATCTTTCGAGGAAGTGACATAAAGGACATCACGGTGTCTGAACCAACAAAACCATTCCACGGGCTCCCTCGAGACCCTGCTATTGTCCTGGTGAGTTCTTGGTTTTCTTTCTCTGCTTTGTTTGAGTTGAATGATAATTGTAGAGCTGGTTTTACATGTGTATATGGAAAGCTATATGAGCAGTTAGTCTATATCCTTGCTATACAGCGTAAGGTACATTTACAATAACTATTTATTTATTTTATTTATTTAAAAGGGGTAAGACAATTCAGGTTTCCTTAAAGTGTTTCTCCACGAGTGCCTTCTACTAAATGCTACTAGTGAGGAAAAAGTAAAGTAGTTGACCTGTGAAGCACAGAGGCCCTAGATGTTAACTAGTAGAATTTTATGTCTGTAGTAGTAGATAGATGGATACTTTATTCATCTCATAAAAGAAATTGAGGTTGACCTTGGCACGAGTAGTAGGACAAAACATTTTCCAAGTTCTCTAATGTGAGGCCAAAGAGACTACTAGTAGATAGGCCTTATGGTGGATATGTGGGGGGGTGGGGGCTAAAACGACTTTCCATATGTCTTTTGCTGTTTAAGTCCCCTCTTGGATGCTCCTCTGGATGTCACCCACGTTGGAGCCCTTACAGAGACATGATGCCCACCTACAATCAGCTGGCTACCAGCTCTCTCCTCACCCAGCAGTACAATGCAGCATTGGGGCTAGGTACAGTGTTTGTCCACTAGCACATCTTTCTGTTGTCTATGGCACAGTTTGTCTTGGTACAGTTCCAGGATTTCACGGTATCCTTGCCAGAAGAGCTCCTACGGTAGAGCAAGCGGTTCAGACGGTGCCATTGGCCAGCAGTGCTCAGAAAAAGGGGAAATCCTCAACTCAGCCGCAGCAGGTTAGACAGACCAATCGTCCTGCTGTTTCCCAAGTTCTAAAAGAGAATGTCCCCAGCAGTAAGATTTGTATTATTTATTTATTTATTTTTTAATCGAAGAGAATTTAATCTTCTGAATCCCATGTTTAAGTAATCTAATCCTTCTTTTAGCTCAAACCGCATCGCAGCCAAGTGGCGGCAAGGCACAAGTCAAAAGTACCGATAATAAAAAACGAAGACAAAAACAAGGTATCTGGCTTTATCAGCTGTTTTCAAGCATTTGCCAAATCAAGTCTAATGTAAAATTTGGCCCATCGTCTTTTTTGTGCTCCTGTGCAGGAAGTCGCTGGTCAAAGAACTGGAGCAGAGGCCAGCTTCCTGTAAAGAACTCCAAGCCTACGACTTTGAAGTTTGAGTCAGATTTTGATTTTGAAACAGCAAATGCTCAGTTTAAAGATCTCACGGAGGTTTTAGGTGCGTCTATTTCAGGTGTACAGTGAGCCCCTGCATATATGCGGTCAGGCACTTGCAGCTTTGCCTAGTCACAGGTTTTTTTGGGGGGGAGGAATGGGGCTCTGTCACTATACACTGTGAATAGTGGGGGTTCACTGTATATAAATTTGGATTATATTCAAACAAATCAAATGTTGATCTGTTTTGGGTGCCTGCTTCAGTTCAGAAAGCCCCTAAGAGCCTGTGTACACAAGAGGAGACACTTGGGGACAAGTACTACGACAAGAGTAAGGGCTTCTTTGACAACCTCTCATCAGACATGAAGCCCAGGTGAGGATGCAAACTCTGTTTTTCTGTGGTGGTTTCATCAAGTTGATGTAGTCCCCATTTGTGAGCATCCTTAGGACAATCACATGGGAAGAGGCGCAAAAGTTAAACCTGGAGACTTTCGGAGTGCAGGGACGTTTCCTGGGAGGCAGAAGATTCCGGGGTCGCAGAGGGCAGAGCAAAGCTGAACAGCGACTCCTTCCAAAAATTGATGGTGGGAGAGTGTGAAAGTGTTATTTTTTTTGTTGTTGTTGTGGTTGGTTTTCCCTGTAAATATTGTAGTTTTCTACTTAATTGCCTCCCCCTTTTTCAATTTGAAGCACTTGATGTATATTTTTGTTTCTTTATTCCAAATATGCATTTATGGGTGCACTGTACATTTTCTATAATCTAAAATGGGAGAGATTTATTTTATTCCAGCACCTGTACATCAAGTAAATGTATTAATTTGTAGTTCAGCATGTAACGAAAGATCTCCTTGAATAGAGAATCAAGCATGCGATTTAATTTTGTGCTGTAGGTCTGGATGTTGTTCTGCACTTGACTGTCCATGTCAATCCAAATAAGTTTTATGAGGATATTCCAAAATGGAATGGACAGTCAACAGTACTTTATTTTCCCATACCTCTAGTGTTTGTAAAATACTGGAGATAAGTGTAGAAGTTGCTATTAAATGTGATTAATAGAAACTCTTTTCTCCTTGTCACTGTAAATTCCCTAGCTCGAGCCAAAATTCTGAGCATTTGTTCAAACGTCAGTCTGCATAATCCACTTTTCCTTCCAGCTTCCACTTGGTCAGTTTTATATTTGAGATGGATGCTATTTAGTTTAACATGGGTCTCTAGCTTGCTCATGCAATGATTAATTGCGGTGGTTATCAAACCTTTTCCACAAAGTATCACCTAAAAGAAAATTCAAAGTCCCCCCCATTATGAAATTAAAATACAGTAGTGTAGTAGGTAGTGGTGGGCAAGTGAAGCATTGAGGCTTTCCTAACAATTGTGCCGAAAAAGATTCAAGGCTTCAGTGATGGTGACATCTGGTGGACAACTGAAGCCAGAGCAACCTCTGAACGGCACGACAGAAGCACTGGCACGGTTTCCCATGACGGCAAAAGTTCAGAAAAGTCTGTATGGTCATTCAAGTGTTTTGTTCATTCATGCCAAATTATATCGTCGTTATAATAAAATATGCAGTTGCCCTCCCCGATAGTCTAAAACGCATTCCAGGTTAACCCAAAGAATAAATACAAATGTTAAATGTGATTCAAGGTTTATTTAAAACTTTGAGCTTCGTTTAAAAACTGTACTAAAAGTTGCTAACAGGATTAGAGATCTTTCCTACTCTGCAAATGATCATGGTGTATGAATTCAGAACCATTTTGTGTGTGTGTGTGTGTGTGTGTGTGGTATTTTTAAGGAAAACCTTTAAAGATAGTTTGTCATTTGGAGACTTGTATGGTTGACTTGCCAAAATATTCTCTCCTGACAACCCCTTTTTGAAGCATAATTATGCACCTTATATACGTTGTAGCTAGTATGGCGCCAAACCACTCATCTGTCAAACCTGTCAAGCTGTCATTGGCTCAGAATACGTTGAAATGCCATGAGCCAATGAAAAGCTTCGAAACCTTTTGAAGGCATGAAGCGCCAAGTGAAACAGCGATGACGTTCTAAGCTTCAAATCTCATCGGTCACGTGACACTGGTGTTTTGATGCAAGCTCCGACACAGAGTTTCGAATCACTCCGCTGCAGGAAGAGTGAGACAAGCTCCAAAACCTCGGTATCATTTGCCCATCATTAGTCGTAGGCCTAAGTATTCATCAAGAGATTTTTAATTGAAGTAGATTTCATACAAGCCAACGTAGCATTATAAAATATTAAAGGTCCCATAATTTGGCCATTTAGACCTCCATAGAGTGACTCTTTAACATGGATTTAGTGTAACAAGGACTTGGTGTCAATTTCATTTAAAAAAAAAAAAAAAACGATGAGTGTCCAGAGTAGGCCCCTCTGACAGCTACTTCTGTTTGACCCAGTTTTGTGTCTGCTTTATCCATATTTGGCTAAGAACACCCCCTTTCCTCTGATTGGTTGCCTCCTCCTAGAAGACCCAACTCTCACTACCTGAGAGCGCACACGTGTTATGTTGATAGCGCTGGCTCGGGAGAAGAGAGAGATGGAGAGCTTCGCTAGGGACCTAGATAAGCTCGGGAAATTCAAATGACGTGATATTAGCCCTCCTGGCAGAAAAAAAATGTCTGGAACTCAGGAATGCGAGGATGATTTTAATTCATATTTCAAACGTTTACTGAGGTACCATGCAGCCAATATTAGATCTCAAAGAGTAGAAAAAGTTGGTTTTGTCAAATATGGCACCTTTAACACTGCTTAAATTGGCAATGTGGAGAGAAATGACACTGTCAAAATGTTAAGTCTTGTTAGAAGGACCACTACAACCTGAGTACAATGCACCAATAATTTTGAGTATTGGATATTGGGTTCTGGAGAGCTTGAATATTTTTTGTTTGAAATAAAATTGCCTTTATAATGTTTTTGTCTGTAATTGCCTAAAGAAATCTGGTCCAAAAATACCTTCCAATTAGAGTAAATGGCATAACTCATACGTTCATTATTTCCCAACATATCTCCTCGAAGTTTGCGTGTTCTCCCCGTGCCTGCGTGGGTTTTCTCCGGGCAGTCCGGTTTCCTCCCACATCCCAAAAACATGCATGAATTGGAGACTCTATATTGCCTGTAGGCATGACTGTGAGTGCGAATGGTTGTTTGTTCCTATGTGCCCTGCGATTGGCTGGCAACCAGTTCAGGGTGTACCCCGCCTCCTACCCGATGACAGCTGGGATAGGCTCCAGCCCCCCCCGTGACCCTAGTGAGGAGAAGCGGCTCAGAAAATGGATGGATATCTCCTTGACCTTTCCGGTTTTTCTGCTACTTCAATTGGTTGACAAGTTTCAGTAGAGGCGTTCCTGCACCTGATGGCACCCTGTGTAACGACGAGCAACTGCACACCTCTGGCCGATCGTCAACGGGACCGGGGGGAGTGCCGCCCACCAACAGAACACCCGTATTGCCCATATCTTAAACCGCCACTGAGTTTCAGTTAAAAATATCCACCAAAAACATCATACCAGCCATAATTCCAAGGGGTTCTCTAAATCAACGCATAAAAATTACCTTGACACTTTTCAAATGTCAATTGCTCATCAATGCAAACAAGAACTAGTAGACATTCCAACAGCTTCTTCCCTCTTGCGATCAACTTCTTAAACACCTAACCTATAATTCCATTACAACAAGCTGGAAAGTTTTTTACTTGAGTTCGTTGTCACATTTCTCTGTGCCATCTTCCAGATTTGGGGAAATTTGTCTGCACTTAATGAAGCATAAAACTCATCCAGTTTGACAGTCGAACTTCTCATTTAAGACAGTATCACATCAGAGATCAGTAAGTTTCATCTGCAGCTCCCGTGGCGCTGTTTCAGGGTCTTGTGTGACTGAATCTTGGATGGCAGTTTGTCAGATGAAGGTGTGTTGCTGAGCCTGCAAGCTTGATTTTAACCGCTGAGCCATAGCCATCAGTTCCTGCCTTGATTGGCTGTTAGCATAATCAGCATGCTGGTAGAAAAGTGACGGCTGATGTTATATTCCTCTAAAACCGCAATGGTTTCTTCACAAATTAGATATACAGCCTTTGACCGGACTTCAGTGAAAAAGTATTCTATAGTCCATTCTATATTAAACACTCGGCACTCACTGTTGCCTTTTCTTTTCTTTGGCCCACTCAGGGTTGAAGAAGGGTTCAGAGCAGTAGCAGAGTAAAAACAGAACAGCCAAAGTCAAGTCAATGTATCACTGTACCTACTGCGCTACCTGGTGGAACCACTGAGCATTACAGGACAACTTGGTGGAACCACTAGGCATTACAGCACAACATGGTGCAACCACTCAACATTACAGGACAAGGTCAAATGAATGTAGTCATGATTTTTTTTATATGATTTGGGCGATTCTGTACCAATCTTTGGCGGGCCGGATTGAAATGATCAACGGGCCGGATGTGGCCCGCGGGCGGTAGTTTGCCCACCCCTGACCTAGGGTGTTCAAACTGCGCAAACTAGCTTCAAGTGTCTGCTAATAAATTGCATCAAAAATGTCTGTTCAACACAAACAATGCATGGTTTAATCTCAAATACAAGGGGTGAATTGTTACAACTGACCCCGTAGTCTGGGTCAGCCTGTAAATACAGTACTGTACCTTCGGGTGAAATGTAACATTATGAAAGCCAGTGGCAATGACTAAAGATATTGAAGGCTTTCTTGTTCAAAACTTTTAAACACAATTGCAGTGGTTTTGCAGAATACAGGACTTAAACTACACTAACATCTGCATATTTATAGTAATAAAGCTGTACAAAGGTGCCACTGTGCACTAGCTACAACAATCAAACGGGTTTTTTTTTGTTTTTTTTGAGGGGCAAGCTTATTTTCCGTTTCCATCTTGACATGTCTGTCAGTAAATGTTTCCGTTTGTTTCCTCTTCCTTTTTGTTAGGGGAGTTTTTGTTGTCTGGCTTTTGATAAGGGTCGAACAACAGTTGGGCTAAAGTTTCTTCTGTCGAGATTGGCTTTATTAGTAGTTGGAGAAGTGGCTTGGTTCATAGCTGGAACAGAATCTTGGTAGCTAGCTAAAGTGGAGGCTCGTTCGGTAGTTGGAGCAGCAGCTTGGTTGGTAGTTGGTTAGTTTTTTTAACGTAGAAAAAGTGTGAAATTTTATTTTCTACTGTATGTTGATCTAAGATTTGTGCTCAATTTGTATATTTTTAATTTTTTTTTTTTTTTTTTTTTACACACGCAGGTTCACAAGACAACTATTTTCACAAAACATTCCTGTGCTTTAACATATAATGTGAACTATTATTTGCCATTGTATTGTGCAAGGGTCTGCGAAATGTTGTATCAGTACTATTTTTTCTCTAAATATTTTAAATAACACTTTGTGTCACACATTGGTTTTTTTTTGCTCTTCCTCTTTATTGCTCAACAAAGAACATGTTAGTGAAGTTAGCGAAAACAGAAAATCTTCATTGGAAGAAAAATGTGATACTCCTGAACATTTCATTAGTAGAATTAATCCCTATATTTTTCAGTTCTCAATTGCGTTAATGCTGTACAAAAATGAAGAAAATGTTTATCACACATGAAACATGAGAACAGTACGGGTGATATTTTATGACCGTATTTTGTTTACTGCAACGACACAGGTATAAATGAATGCCCACAGTCTATAATTCCTACCTCTCTAATCCACCCAAAACCCATCCTAAAACAATTAAACGCTAAGAGCAGTGATGTTTGTGGCGTAGAGATACAGTTCTTATTATGGCTGCAGGTGGCGGTCTGGTGAAGGGAGCCTACTTTCTACAGAGATGATGAGGTCAGACTTTTCTCCTCTCTTTCTTGTGGTGATGCTATTCTCTTGACGGTGTTGGTACATGTGACACAATCCTGTGACATGACTCCACAAGTGTCACCTAGATTGGCATTAGTAATATGGCTGTCAGAAGAAGAATTTGAAGTTGTGGACGACACGCGGGATTTGGAGTCAAAACCTTCAAGGACATGTCGAAGGAGTCCATTAGTGATGACTCCCTCAGGGTTGTTGTTGGCATTGACTGTAAATCAGGGGGAAAAAATGTTAGTGGTGGATTCGTGTTGTTTTAATATCACATTCTGCAACCCATTCTATTACCGGACATTGTGGAGTTCAGGACATTATCCTCTCCCCCAGAGCTCAAGAAGACATCCAAAACCTCCTGGTCAGAGATGTCAATCAGCTCCATCTGTTCCAGCATGTCCACATTCACTTCCATAGATGAGATGCTACCAATAGGTGCTACAAAGAGAGAAGAAGTCAAAAGTAACATCTGTGTGGGGAAAACAATTTTGAAAAAAATTCTACCCTTCCAGCTCACGTCTCGTGTAGTCTCTAATCGAAAGGTGTGCTGAGGACAGGT
Organism: Phycodurus eques; assembly: GCF_024500275.1. Classification (NCBI taxonomy): domain Eukaryota; kingdom Metazoa; phylum Chordata; class Actinopteri; order Syngnathiformes; family Syngnathidae; genus Phycodurus; species Phycodurus eques. Next base: position 7,603,082 of record NC_084534.1, on the reverse strand, counting down.
AGACGTCAACATCGTGTTGAAAGACTTCCTCAAAGAAACGCTGCCTCTCTCTTACTTTAAGTTGATGGGCTGTGTCCATATCTGGAATCCTCGGACCTCGCTCTGTCTCCGCTGGAAATACAGTATCAGACTTGAGTTTTGGCATGAGGTTATGTCTGTTAATATCTGAAAATTAATAGTAGGATAGACACAAGATAGGATGATACATCACACACACGGTTCATCACTCTGATGGCAAGCAACTAAATTGAGTGCTGAATGGGATGAAACAATGCTGGTGGACTCACAAAAAAAAAAGAGAAAAGATTTCAACAGAGATTTCAATTGATCGTTTCATAATTTTTCAAAACAATAGACACCAGGATGCTTTTGAGTAGCATAACGTGAGTGACTATACTGCTGACCTAAACTAATGTTCTTGTTGTGTTCGGGGTTGCGCAGTGAGACATTCCCCACAAGGTTGAGGGTTTTTTCTTTAAAAAATGAAAATGAATCTTAATTAATCCAGTGGAACCCGTGGGTGAGGAGAATAAATTGAGTGGATGTCCTAAATAATTGTACAGAGAAGATCACAAGACTGCCTCTCTGTTAGCAAACAATGCATTCTTCAAGGACGTGAACTGGGTCAATGATGCTTTCGAGCTTTTGTCTAAACTGAGTTTATTATGATGATTTTCTCAGTGTCAGGCAGAGTAGTTTCATAAATAAGTTGATTTTGGCGATAAGAAACATGAAAGATGTTAAAAGCCCCCAAAAGAAAATATTTTTAGTAACTTTATGTCGTATAGTCTACACAAATCAGATACATTCTCTATTATGTGTTCATAGTGTATAATATCTGCTGCAATGAGGATAACATCATAGTCACTGTTAATTTAAAATAAAGATGTGACCTAAATGCATCAATGAGTTTCCTTCTTCAGTGACACCTCAACCCAAATCTTCTATGAGTAGCATCCACTCGTGCCATGCTGCTTCTGTGTCATGTCTGCCACCACAGTGAATCTGACAGCGTGTCACTTCATTCATTCGCCTTTGATCAGATGAGAATGAAAATATTGTATTCTATAGCACTCTTCACTGTATGCTGAAGAAGATTGTTACATTTATATACTTCATGAAGCAGAGACAGAACACAGCCTGTTGACTTTAGTGTAGAGCATGAGAACTGTTTTGCTCATGAGCCTCATCAGTTGAAGTCTTTGACAGAACTGATATGTTCTCTCCGTCTGTCTACTTTGTTTAACCTAGTGTTAATCCCCAGCGTCTGGGTTTTTTTTTTTTTAGATAGATTCTCTGAATGTTTTTCTTCATTGAGTCCAGTTATAGTTTGCGGTCGTTCGCTCATTGAATATTTTATTAGGAGTGTAGCTCGTTGTTTTAGAATTTTTATTATGCTTATCCATTCTAGGAGTGGTATATGCAAATAGATTAATTTAGCAAGCGCAATGTGATTTAACAAACCTGAGACCAATTGCAATGGCTGATTACGCAACCTTACATGCCACATTTGAAAGGCAGGTGAAAACACCACCACTGTGTGCAACCATGACAAGGAGGCACAGTATAAAATGAGAGGCAACATGGAGAACAGATCTTTTCTGTTTCCATCCATCCATCAATTTTCTACCGCTTATCCGAAGTCGGGTCGCGGGGGCAGTAGCTTTAGCAGGGACGCCCTGACTTCCCTCTCCCCAGCCACTTCATCCAGGTCTTCCGGGGGGATCCCGAGGCATTCCCAGACCAGCCAAGAGACATAGTCTCTCCAGCGTGTCCTGGATCATCCGAATCAGATGCCCCAGCCACCTCATCTGGCTCCTCTCAATGTGGAGAAGCAGCGGCTCAACTCTGAGCTCCTCCTGGATGATCCAGCTTCTCACCCTATCGATAAGGGAGAGCCCGGACACCCTGCGGAGGAAACTCATTTTGGCCGCTTGTATCCGGGATCTTGTTCTTGTTCTTGTTCAAAAGGTGAGGGTTGGAATGTAGATCGACCGGTAAATTGAGAGCTTCGCCTTTCGGCTTAGCTCCTTCTTTACCACAACATACCAATAGAAAGTCCACATCACTGCAGACGCTGCACCAATCCGCCTCTCAATCTCTCATTCCATTCTTCCCTCACTCGTGAACAAGACCCCAAGATACTTGAACTCCTCCGCTTGGGGCAGGATCTCATCCCTGACCTGGAGAGGGCACACCACCCTTTTCCGACTGAGGATCATGGTCTAAGATTTGGAGGTGCTGATTCTCATCCCAGCCGCTTCACACTCGGCTGCGAACCGCTCCAGTGCGATTTGGAGATAACGGCTTGATGAAGCCAACAGAACCACATCATCTGCAAAAAGAAGAGATGCAATACTGAGGCACCCAAACCAGACCCCCTCTATGCCTCGGCTGCGCCGAGAAATGCTGTCCATAAAAGTTATGGACAGAATCGGTGACAAAGGGCAGCCTTGGCGGAGTCCAACCCTCACCAGAAAGGAGTCCGACTTACTGCTGACAATGCGGACTAAACTCTGACACCGGTCGTACAGGGACCGAACAGCCCGTATCAGGGGGTTCGGTACCCCATACTCCCTCCAACACAGGACTCCACGAGGGACATGGTCGAACACCTTCTCCAAGTGCACAAAACACATGTAGACTGGTTGGGCGAAGTCCCATGCACCCTCGAAGACCCCGCCGAGGGTGTAGAGCTGGTCCACTGTTCCACGGCCGGGACGAAAACCACACTGCTCCTCCTGATTCTGAGATTCGACTTTCCGACGGACCCTCCTCTCCAGCAACCCTGAATAGACCTTACCAGGGAGGCTGAGGAGTGTGATCCCCCTGTAGTTGGAACACACCCTCCGATCCCCTTTCTTAAAAAGGGGGACCACCACCCCAGGCTGCCAATCCAGAGGCACTGTCCCCGATGTCTACGCAATGTTGCAGAGGCGTGTCAACCAGGAAAGCCCCACAACATCCAGAGCCTTTAGGAACTCCGGGCGAATCTCATCCACCCCCTGGGCCTTGCCACCGAGGAGCTTTTTAACCTGACCTCAACCCCAGAGATAGGAGAGCCCCCCTCAGAAACCCCAGACTCTGCTTCCTCATGGGAGGGTGTGTCGAATTGAGGAGGTCTTCGAAGTATTCTCCCCACCGACTCACAACGTCCCGAGTCGAGGTCAGCAGCGCCCCATCCTCAAGTCCTCAATGGTGGGTAGGGGGGTACCGACAATCCTTTCAGCAGTTTTGATTGTCCGTTGCAGTCGGAGTTTGTCCTTTTTTTTTTTTTGTCCTTTTGGCCAAAGAGGAAAAGAACCATCCGGACTGTTATGGACGCAGTTCAAAAGCCAGCATCTGTGATGGTATGGGGCTGTGTTAGTGCCAATGGCATGGGTAACTTACACATCTGTGAAGGCACCATTAATGCTGAAAGGTACATACAGGTTTTGGAGAAACATATGATGCCATCCAAGCAACGTCTTTTTCATGGACGCCCCTGCTTATTTCAGGTAGGCAATGCCAACCCACATTCTGCACGTGTTACAACAGCGTGGCTTTCTAGTAAAAGAGTGCGTTTACTAGACTGGCCTGCCTGCAGTCCAGACCTGTCTCCCATTGAAAATGTGTGACGCATTACGAAGCGTAAAATACGACAACGGAGACCTCTGACTGTTGAACAGCTGACGCTGTACATCAAGCAAGATTGGGAAAGAATTCCACCTACAAAGCGTTAACAATTAGTGTCCTCAGTTCCCAAACGTTTATTGGATGTTGTTAAAAGAAAAGGTGATGTCACACCTAAATATAAATATGATATAATATAATTATGACCCTGTCCCAGCTTTTTGGAAAGTGTTGCAGCCATAAAATTGTAAGTTAATGATTATTTGCTAAAAACAATCAAGTTTATCCATTTGAACATTACATATCTTCTCTTTGTAGTGTATTCAATTCAATATAGGTTGAACATGATTTGCAAATCATCGTATTCTGTTTTTATTTATGTTTAACACAACGTCCCAACTTCATTGGAATTGGGTGCTGTATTTTATTTGTTGTTGCTATGACAGAGTATTGAATATAAATGTGATTTAAAGGTTAATAATTTCTCTTTTGATTCTGATCTCTGACAGAGGCTATTGTCTTCAATCTGCAGAGTGACGCAAAGAGGGCTTTAGTCTTATATATTTATCAGAATGATGAAGCCCAAGCTTTGTTTTGAAAGGAAGAATTAGAGTCATGTAGACAGGAGTTACAGAATGGGTCTCTTCAGTGGCACTTTAAGCCAAATGTCTGCTATCCAGGAGTCAGTTAACACTGACTTATTGCACCATGAACTCCTCTCATCTAAAGGCTGATGCCCATACAGATGCGTATCCTAATATTGATTTTGCTTCTCTTTTTTCCACTGAATCACAATGATCGCTTTTGTTTCCCCAACCTCAAACGATCTGGTTGACCTCTGACAGGAGCAGATCATGTGCAAAAGTCCTTTGTTTTTAAGAAAACCACAACATATGCCCGCAGCTCATGTGACCACATGTCTAGGCTGCTATAGTATATGCCAGACACAACATAGACATTCTTATATTTCGTGGGATTCTTAAATTTCACGGCAGAAGACGCCTGACGAGAGAGCGAGGGCTCAACCACTGTTTGGCTTTTAAGTACTTCAGTCTTATTAGTTTCACCTTTTGTCTCTGATAACTTCAATACTTTTTTCTTTCTCACAGGCTATTGTTTGTTTTAGTACCCATCCATCAGTCATTCTGTTTTCTATCATTCTCTGCTTCGTGTATTGGTGTTCCTTTTTTCCGATGTTTCTTCTGTGTCCTTTCTCTTCCCTCGGCATGTGCTTTGGGAGCTGAGAAAGAAAAGGTCATTGACAAGGGCTCAGGACCAGCTGGAAATGCGGAGTGACAGGAACAGGCAGAAGGATAGAATGCAGCAGCAGTGTGGGTCGGACTTGCCTGCGTGACATTCTGCCTTGTCACAAAAAGCTCGGACAAGCACTCCAAGGGGAAGCTTATTCAGAGCTGCATAAAAGCACAGCTTTAAGTGAAAGGAATTGACCGGACTGCTTTGACATGATGCAAGTTAGAGGAAACCACTCAAGGTGTGGCGGAGCGTGAATGAATCTAACCTCTTAGACTTTCATTTGACTTTCTCAGAGTAGATAGGTTCAAAACCTTGCTTGTTTTCATTCTAAGTGAAGGCAAATGATGAGGCATCATCAGGACACACAATAACTTGTGAAGAAAAAAAATGGAAATGCATAAAAGCATCATCCCCACGTGATAACAATAACATTATTAATTGCCCAGCTGTTTCAGTGACAACAACAGTTAGGTCACTCCACCACGTGCATCAGCCTTTTTCAAGGACAGGACCCTGAAGGTGCAGTTCACAAGCGGCAACTGCAGGAACAGCAGAGGCAACACATTGATCTGGAGGCTAAATGCAGTGATGTCAGGCCTCACTGTCACCCACGGGCTGCCATTAACTCCTCTCTGTGTCAAATGAATAAGTGAGATCACCGGCTGACTCCTCTGTGACAAGGAGAGGGAAGGTCAGGTAGGAAAACTGCCTCTAAGTGATCGACTCACTTCTGGTCCCCACTGTCAAGGTTCTGTAAATGGCATTTAAGAAAGCAACCTACATGGGAAACTTTATTTCCTCCCTAGTACTTTGCCAGGCATAAAAAAGAAAAGAGGAAAAAAAAGCTTTCGTTCTCGTATTTCAGATCCTCTAGATTCAATATTTTTTGTTGCATATACTGTCCTCAGTGGTGTGCCGTGCGGGCCTTGCAAGCCTTCTCTGCTGGCCTAAACACTATCATAAGCGCTGACCTACAATTACAACGTCATTCAATAATTCATTATTTTACTATTTTTATAATACATATCATTTACTGAAACATATATAATATTATATATAATAATATATGTTAATTTATTTCATTTTTGTCGTCATTTAATTATTATTTATTTTTGTCGTCATTTAATAGCATGTGTGCGCGTGCTTCACTCTGCTTCCGTACAGTGCTGTATGTATGTAGAAAAAGAAAAAGACTCGACTTTGTGGGGCTCGGTCAGCCAACATATTACTGTCTGGCTTGTTTTCAACCCGGAAAGGGATTTTGAGGCATTTTCAGAGCAGCATGTATGAGCTAACCCTAGCTTACACAGACAGCCAGGAGAAAAGAAAGGTCCGCTCCATCCCTGTCAGCATCTTCAGTGAGTCTGGTGTATTTTATTAAAGGTTTTGACGTTTTTGGCACGTTGTGAGATAAATATGGATTGTGAGCTCCTATATTGTAATTTATACACTACGTGGAGCACTTTTATATATTATTTATGCGACGTCATGGTGTGATTAAGAGGCAGGTCCCAAACGCACGCCACTGTCTGTACTATGTTATTTTCATCACTAAAGAAACACATCGAGGTGAAACTTGGCTTGATAATACTTTATTCCTATGATATTTTTAAGTTTAAGTTTATTTTATTCGGAATATAAGTGACAATAAAAGGCTTTCTATTCTGTCAAAACAATGTTAAACCAGCACCATTTAAGCAGCAAACAAAGCACTTCGGTTATCGCTCTTATTTTGAACCCCAAAATTGCGCAACTTCTGGTCAGTGGCGGACTCTACCTTGACGATTGCCCGGCAGCAGTTTCACTTAAACATCACATATATGCCCATATTACTTAAATTAGACTTCTAAAACAACATCACACAAATGCATACGAAATGAATACAAGTTTAAAGTACTCAAATGATCAAGATTAACATAAATGACTTTGTGGCCATGTCCAGTCTCACTGCAGACAGGAGATCATAGGTACCCTGCATAATGGCACGAAATGGCTGCGGAGGAGACAGTTGAGGAAGTGATGGGTTTGTATTATACATACATACTGTATATATCATATATTTTATTGCATCAAATCTGAACAAAATTGTTCCAAATCAAACACACCATCTCCCCATTAAGAGAGGTGGCACTCTAAAAACCCAGATCCTTGTAACCCAGTTTTTCCAGCCAAACAACGGCATTCGCGTTAGCCATCTACATATTTCCCAGCATCAAGTCCACGCTTACCTAGTACTGTTTGTAGGTCATTGTCTTGCCCTACTGGCCTCCGTAAACCCTGAAGCACCAGAGGATTTATCAGCTGACACATCCGTGGTTTTAGCTGTATTTCCAAATCCTCTTATCCAGATTGACATGTTAATTAAGGAACGCTGTGGTATGAGGGGCTTATTTCTATAAACAATCAGTTTTGTTGGTACGCCAATACAGTGTGCAGAATCTAATGAAACGTCATATATTAAGTGTTGCAGATTTATTGGTAAAGTTTGGTGTGCGGGTACGCAGATAATGACTTCAGAAACTTGAAATACGTTTGAAGGCTTCACAACAAAATTAAATTTTTCTCAATTTTGAGCTGTTTCGGTGCCATTGCACTGCATTAGACAAGCTCCTTAGTCACAGGGCACAGAGAGACAAAAGAACAGTCACACATCACTGAGTAGGAACTAAACACATACTGCCTGCACAAAGTCAAGCGAGTGAACAATTATACAATCAATAACTCATCTTCAACATTCACCCCTAAAAGTAAAACGCTACTCCCAAGAGTTACTGATGTGAGGGGTCATACAGTATTTGCTGCTAGGTTTAATTATGTAATTACACTTACAAATAGAGGGAGAGTTTTTATATCCTAGCTAGACAATACTTTTTTTTTAGGTCTTAAAATGATGAAGCCTTGACACGTTGCATCTTCCTTCTAAATCTTACCTGATTCGGTCCAAGTGGACTGAACAAGTTTTGGTTTCACAAGCATTTGGGCAGTGACAACAGTCCAAATTTGTGTCATTTGTTAAAATGACGGCAACGGTTTTTAGGATGTTGCCTTGTGATTAACATGGAGACTTTCAGTTGAACTTTTTTTTTTATTCCAGTTAAACATAGGGCATTAGCAACTGTTGTGGGGTATAAAGGTAAAATCATAAAAACTCAGTATCAGTGTTCAAATACTTCTGGGCATAACTAAGTATGATTACAGCGAATATAAGGTATTATAAGGTAAGGTACAGATGAAAATGTATGGGGGCCGACCATTAGGCCTGACATTCCTCGAATCATTACCCTTGTAAATTAACATGTAAATGTGTAACTATAGGCGGCACGGTGGACGACTGGTTAGAGCGTCAGCCTCACAGTTGTGAGGACCCGGGTTCAATCCCCGGCCCCAACTGTGTGGAGTTTGCATGTTCTCCCCGTGTCTGCGTGGGTTTTCTCCGGGCACTCCGGTTTCCTCCCACATCCCAAAAACATGCATTAATTGGAGACTCTAAATTACCCGTAGGTGTGACTGTGAGTGCAAATGGTTGTTTGTTTATATGTGTGTTCAAATGAACCAGTTTATGAAAGTTGAAACATGTATTTATTGATTTTGTTTTAACAAATCACATCCCAGTGCATTTTGACAAAGAATAATATAGTGACTAGACTATACTGTAGTCAAATCAGATGACAAAAATTTGACAAAACTGTCGTTTGATCATCACAAAAAATCAATTAGCTCGCCTTTGTAGAATTTTCATTTGAGTCACGGGCTCTTGTGAATAAGCGCTGCTGTGCTATCAAAACCGCTTCCAGTGGCTTCAGTTTTTCAGCGCGTTTGTTCGCCGTTAGCTTGTCGTAGTTAGCATGTTTCGTCTGGTAATACATCTTAATATTAAATTCTTTGAAAACAGCCACAGTCTCTTGGCAAATTAGGCAGACACAGTTGTTTCGTATGTCAGTGAAAAAATCCACTGGTCCTGGACATGGCGGCCCTCGTTGTCAATTTTCCTCTTTTTAGTTTCAGTTGCCATTTTAGAAATGGGCTAAAAACATACCACAGGGGTCACGCGACGAGAGTGCGGCCACAGGTCTACTGCCACCCTCTGGTGAAATATAAAACGACTTTTTTTTTTGTATGTGTGTATGGTTTACTGTGGTAAACTGCGCTGGCGGGCCACATATTTTATGACATGACTCGGCAGGCCGGAGGAAATTTGGACACGGGCTGGATTTGGCCCGAGGGCCGGACTTTGGGCATGCCTGCTGTAAAGTATTTCAGCTTAAGCCAATCTCCCCCTGACAGAGTGAAACATGTTTACAACAGCTGACAAGAACCTCATTCTGCAACATGCCGATGTGCCCCTCTTGTGTTCCCCCAGTAATCAAGGCACAGACAGATGACGTAGAGAAGCTCGGAGCAGAGCAACAGATGGTCGACAGCTCACTCGAGTGACGGCTTGATCCTTTATCGCCTTGTCTAATTGCACAAGTTTACTCTCAGGTCCAGTATGTGTAAGTCCTCTCAGAGGTGGCATGTTTGAGGAACAAAACCACTGCACTCTGACGGCATCCCATAATCCTATTAGAAATAAGAGGTCATGCAGGGAGCTGTCTGTGTGTGAATGTGTTCAAGGGAGCATGTAGTTCTAGTTCCTGCACCAGTGATGACCAGTATGACCTATTCAGATGGAATTAGTGAACATTATTCAGGCTGATGATTCAACATGCCTGTCTGATTTTGGCTGCGAGTGCACTCTTCATTGCAGTTACTTCAAGCAGCGTCAACGCAGCTATTCAACGCTGCGGATGAGCTGTCACACCACCTCACACATTATGTCTGTCTGCCACACCCCCTCGATACATACGCACACAGTCGCGCATTTCTCCATTTTTGAGGCCACACATGGGCACACACACACACACATTATGCAGCCCTGAATCAAATCAGATTTTGTCATAAGTATATAAAACTCACAGTCATGCCCAGAAAAGCTCCCTTGTACTGTAGCCCATTAACTAAATATGTTAAGTTACAACCAGCTAAGTAATGTTATTCTGTTGGATGGATCTCAGAAATCTGGAGAAAAAAAAAAAAAACTGTGGACTTTTTGTACTGACTGTATAGACTGATATACTAACATTCGCCCATGCACAGAAGTTGTTATTCACTCCTCTGTCTTGCGTACAATCACTCCTTTACTCCATAACAATGAAAAACACGATCTCCCCTCAAGGAATCCTGACCCATCTAAGACTTACAACGTCCGCAGAAGAATTGAGCCCTCCCAAAACTGAGGAGTTAAAACAATGACTTACAAGGAAGGTGTTTGCTGTGAAGGTTGCCTGATGAGGAGTTCATGTTGTTGTTGTTATTGTTGTCGATGATGATGATGTCGATGACGATGTCTTAGTACCGTGAGCGTTCCACAGAGAGCCCGTCAATCATCTCCCACCTCCTCCGCATCCCAGAGGAATTGATGTCAACTGCCTCAGTGTAATCCTTTCCCTTTTTACCTTTAGTGGACTATGAGCCCCTTGGATGGGGTAGGAAACAAGTTAGGGGCTTTGTGAAGTCGATCAGCTGACCAATGACAGGAAGGAGGGAGGAGCTGAGAGAGTGGAAGGGATTGACAAGAGGGATTTTATGTAATGAAGTGGAAAATACCAGAGAGAGACTTAAGAGTTATTATTGTATTCCAAAACACCCACTTCTACCTTCTCTTTCTTCTTTCTTCTTTTTTTCTCTCTATATCTCTCTATACCCTCAAGCTCAACTGAAAGACACTAATGCACTTTGCATGTAATGGCAATTTCAGGTTTTATGTTCATGAAGCTTTTTGTTCTTTCCAAATTGCAATGCTATGAAATTAAGTTGTTTTTATTAAATATTGTGGCACTGTTCTAAATTAAATTAAAACAAAAATTGTGTTTATATAATGGTAGGAATACACATAAAGAATGAAACGTTGTGTGCGTGTGTGTGTGTGTGTGTTTGTGTGCATGTGTGTGTGTGTGTGTGTGTGTGTGTGTGCGTGTGCGTGCCTGTGTTTGCGTGTGTGTGTGTGTATGTCTGTTTCCTGTCTGAGCCGTCACCTTATCGTGGTGGCGGGGTTTGTGTGACCCGATCGTAGGAGATAAGTTGTCCGGGGCTTGATGCCCTTGATAGGATCACCCATGGCAAACAGATCCTCGGTAAGGGACCAGACAAAGTATGGTTCATAGACCCCTTATGATGATAAGTATGAATAGACCTAGGTTTCCCTTGCCTGGATGCGGTTGCCATGGTCCCCCTCTGGAGCCAGGGCCTGGAGGTGGGGCTCCAAAGCGAGCACCGGGTGGCTGCGCCTGCACCCATGGGGCCTGGCCGGGCACAGCCTGACAAGGCAACGAGGGTCCCCCTTCCCATGGGCTCACCACCTGTGGGAGGGGCCAAAGGCATCAGGTGCGTAGTGAGCTGGGTGGCCGCCGAAGGCGGGGTCCTTAGCGCTCTGATCCCCGGCTACAGAAGCTGGGTCTCAGGACGTTGAATGTCATCTCTCTGGCAGGAAAAGAGCACGAGCTGGTGTTGAGAAGTTCTGACTAGATATAGTCGGGCTCACCTCCACACACAGCTTGAGCTCCAGTACCAGTGCTCCTGAGAGGGGTTGGACTCTCCTCCACTCTGGAGTTGCCCATGGTGAGAGGCGCCAAGCAGGTGTGGACATACTCATTGCGCCCCGACTTGGTGCCTGTACGTTGGGATTTATTCCAGTGGACAAAAGGGTAGCCTCCCTCCCACCTCCTTCAGGTGGAGGGACGGGTCCTTAATTCCACGCTCACATGGTCAATGACAGTGAGACCTGGAGGGGAGGGATTAGAAGGAACAGCACCTCAACCAGAACCCGAGTGGTGTTCTGTTATTGGACTTCTGTGCTCATCATGGATTGTCCATAACAAACACTATGTTCAAGCATAAGGCTGTCCATGTGTGCACTTGGCACCAGGACACCCTAGGCCGCAGTTCGATGATCAACTTTGTGGTCATGTCATCGAAATTGCGGCCGCATGTGTTGGACTCTCGGGTGAAGAGAGGGGCGGAGCTGTCAACCGATCATCACCTGGTGATGAATTGGCTCTGTTGGTGGGGGAAGATACCAATTAGACCTGGCAGAGCCAAACATATTGTGAGGGTCTGTTGGGAACGTCTAGCAGAGTCCCCTGGTTCTTCTATCTCTGGGGTTGAGGTCACCAAGGTGGTTAAAATGCTCATCAGAGGCAGGGCCCCGGGAATAGATGAGATCCGCCCGGAGTTCCTAAAGGCTCTGTATGGACTGTTCTGGCTGACAGGCCTCTGCAACATCGCGAACAGTGCCTCTGGATTGGCTGACTGGGGTGGTGGTCCCCCTTTTAAAGAAGGGGGACTGGCGGGTGGTTTTCCAACTATAGGGGGTCACACTCCTCACCCTCCCTGGCAAGGTCTATTCAGGAGTTCTGGAGAGGAGGGTCCGTCAGGAAGTTGGAACTCAGATTCAGGAGGAGCAGTGTGCTTTTCATCCTGACCGCGGAACAGTGGACCAGCTCTATACCCTCAGCAGTGTTTTGTGGAGTTCGACCGTGTCCCTCAGGAAGTCCTGTGGTGGGTGCTCCGGGAGTATGAGGTACCGGACTCCCTGATATGGGCTGTTCAGTCCGTGTACGACCGGTCTGAGAATTTGGTCCACATTGCCGGCAGTAAGTCAGATTCGTTTCGAGTAAAAGGTGGACGCATGGCTGCCCTCTGTCACCGATTCTGTTCATTACAAGGACAGAATTCCTAGGCACAGCCGGCGTGTTTCGGGGGTTTGGTTAGATGACATGATGAAAATAGCTCCCAGCAGTCATATTATTTACTCCTTATTATTATTTAAATAATAATAATAAAATACATTTGTGCAACTACAATATATACTGTGGCTGCATTGGAGCAAGCCTTTTAAAGAAATTAAATTGAATATTTATGAATCTAAAATTCATAAATTTGTACGAGTCAATTTCTTTTTCAAATCTTGATTGTGCTTCATATTATAATAACAGTGACCAAAATGCATAAAGGTATAAAACAATACGTATTACTTCAAACCATTCTGTAAAATTACGATTACAATACACTTAGGCAATAAAAAAACTGATATCAGAAAGTTCGTGTTACATATATATGTACTGCATACATTCATACTTTTTTATCTACTTTTTTTTTGCATAAAATTGCACAATGACTGCATTTGAACCAAATGTTCCAAAGAACTCATAAATGTTATTTAATACTTTTTATATAGTGAGTGAATTCCAAAGGAGTACTCCAAAAAAGAACAATAACACCCCCTTGTGAATACCTTTGCAAGCTGCAATACTCATCCATCCATCCATTTTCTTATAGCACTTGTCCTCATTTGGGTTACCGGTGACCTCGAGCCTATCTAAGATGGCTTTGGAAGAGGCGGCGTACACCATGGACTGGTCACCAGTACAGTGCCTATTGTATGTATGTACAGACAGACAGCCATTCACACTCACATTGACACCTATGGACAATTGAAAGTTAGTTAAACTATCATGTGTGTTTTTACGAATGTGAAAGATAAAGGGTGAAAACCCGCAATTTATTGCCAAGTATGCTAGTCTGACCTCAACTGTGACCTCTATTGTCAAGTTCCCTAAAGCCATGCATTTAAAAGCCACCATGCCTCATTATCCCAGCGGGAAGGAAGAAGACCCCTGAGTGTGTAGGAATTGTCATTGTCATTGTGATGAAACGTAATCTTTTAAAGTTTAAATGAGATCTTTAATATTAAGGTACCTTGTGTAAAACATCTGGATTGCATTGCTCAACTGTCCTTCCGTAGTTGTAACACTGTCATTATTCAGTGAATCTTATTACATTTTCAATCTTCAGTGAGATTGAGCAGGTTTAGGGATGTTGGGGATGGATTCTTCCCCCCCCCACATTCTTCAAAGGTGAAGAACAACAGCCTGCTTTGAAGAAGAATCATATTTTATTGTCATGAACATGCATGCATGCATGCATGCATGCACACGAAATTTGTTCTCTGCATTTAACCCATCACAGTGAACACATACACATGTTAGTGGAACACACACGAGCAGGGGGCAGCTGAAGCGCCCGGGGAGCATTTCGGGGTATCAGTGTCTTGCTCAAGGACACCACAGCCGTGAGTCCGGGGGATGTTGGCGGATGGTCCAGTCGGGGTCTTGAACCTAGGTCCCCCACAGTGGTAGGCGACGATCTTAACCATTGGGCCACGGCTGCCCCAGTGACCTCTGTGACAGGCAAAGGAGTGGCAGACCATCTTCAGCGGATAATCCTGAATAGTGCTAGGCTCTTTTTCATTATCTTTGACCCCCAACTTTCGACTGTGCTGTAGCCTATTGTAGCTTCCCCATACAATTTTAGTGGTGGTTCCCCTTCGAAAGCAAGAAATAAGATGCTGCTCTGCTTCTGACGGGTATCCAACAATGACGTCATTTGCAAAACGTCAAACAGGAAGAGGACAGGCTTTAACCCGTATATGAAGACAATTGTATTGGTTAGCACGTCTGCCTCACAGTCAAGAGGTCCTGGGTTCGAATCTCGGCTCCAGCCCTTCTGTGTGGCATTTTGCATGCTCTTTTCGTGCTTGTGCTTAGGGTACTGAGGCTAATCTTGGTTCAGGCCTTCCTGTGTTATCCCCTCACTTGGGTGTACTCTGGCTTCCTCCCTCATTCCAAAAACATGCATATTCAATTAATTGAAGATTTTAAATTGTCCAAAGGTGTGAATGTGAGTGTGAATTGCTGTTTGTCCATATGATCACTGTGAGTGGCTGGCGACCAGTCTACGGTTTACCACACGTCTCGGTCAAAATTAGCTGGGATGATCTCCAGCTCATCCAAACCCCGAATGAAGACAAGCAGTACTGAAAATGAATGGATAGATATTTGAGCAAACTGGAAGCCACACTCATGTTCCCTTTAGTCACATGCATGTCAATACAAACAAGACAATTCAGTGTAGGCAGCTTCAGGCTGTATTTCTATGCATTTTCTTGTGACATTTCACTTTATTAGGCTTCTAAGTAAATGTGACAATGGAAAAAACGGATGAGTAGCTTTCTGCAGAACAGGAGACAGTGCAAAACATAATGTGAAAATTCATTAGCATGAATCACTGACACCGTTTTATAAGCTGATGTAAATTTACTAGGGCTGTCAAAGTTATAGTGTTAATGCAATTGATTAATCACAAAACTATCACATTAATCATGAATTAACTTAATAAAACAATGTCTTTTGACCGCACGCGGTCCTTTACCTTAACCGCGAATCTGAATCTGGAGGTACAAGGAGGAAGGCACAGGTTGCTATAAGGTCAGTGGTCATGATGGTCAATGCTTACACCTGTGCAAAGATGAGGGAGGAGCACACCAGTCACCCCAACTGGTGTGCAAATTTTGCTTCAAAAGTCACCCTGATGGGACTTTCCATAAAACAAATGTCAATCACATCTAGTGCAGCACTGAACTCTGTTTACATCAAAGCACAACAGGTTTAAAATACCATCTCAAAGCAAAATGTGGTATTATGAGTGGCACCTGTGATTAATCACGATTCGTCAAAATTCACAAGTGTGATTCATCTGATTTTTAAAATTAATCGATAGACCGCCCTAAAATTTACACCAAGGAACTAGACCCATCATTCAGGTCTTTTAAGCCCACACATTTTTATCGACAGACTTGTGTCAGCAGCCATTCGTCACATCAGCAGACACGTTGCGAACAGCTACTACACCTGACTTGGTCGAGCTGGCCTGCCGAACAGTCTCGGACAAACCTTTGCTTTCATGCAGGCATGATCTGATCTGAGGGTGAAAGGTCACAACTAAAATAGACAGTATCTGATCCTAACAGTGATAAATGCCGTTTGAACCAGTTCAAGTATCTCTGCTCGGATTGATTTTAGTGCATATTTCCGAGTTGCACTGAAGAACACACAAATAAGCAGTAGGGGGAAAAAAAACACTTTGCTCAGCTGCTGGTCATAAATAGAGTCCCAGAGATAAAAGCCTACTCTGTGACAGGCAGTAAATCATTTCTTTTCTCTGGTTCAACCGCTTCCTCCATATTTTTTTGTATTTTTTTTATTTGGAACATCTCTCAGAAATGAGCTCATACTGTATAATGCATGATTAGCGGTCAGTGACAGCCACAGGCTCTGACCACCATGTTGCGGTACTTCTTTAGGATGACGTTGGAGCTGTCATCAAAGTAGAGCACGGAGATCCCGTGGAGCTGCGTGGGAGCACAGCAAGGTTTCGGCACGGTTCCCGGGTTGATAAAGTGCACCTGTGTTTAGAAGACGTATAAATCAGTTTACACAGTTTGTCACAGAGCATGACGTGTGCGGTAAAAGTGGCTGTCACCAGGACTGTCTAAGACATACCAGAGTTTGCACAATAGCGTGGTTCGTGGCATTCATGTAGGAGTTGAGCGGGAAGGCGCACTCCCCCTCGCAGTAGTACGCTGCATAGCCCTCTGGTGCGATGATCCAGTCCTGAAAGGAATAAAACAGGCAAATCCAGCTACATTTTAAAAAAATAATACATAAAACCTAATATAAATATAAGAATATATGAACTATTTTAAACAAAAAAAATACACTTTACCTGCCATCCCAAATCTCTGAAACTGACATACAACTCATGTTTCTTACATCCATCCTTAGATATGCCGAGATCTAAAATTGAGAATTGAAAAATATTAAGAATTACATTTTCTTAGATATCAGGTACTGTAAATACAGGTGCAGTAAATTAGAAAAAACATATATTTTGTTTTTGTTAGCAGTAAGATATAATGAACAAATTATTTTTTTTTTTAAAAACATTAGATTTCCACTCTGTGTGTCAATAATCCATAAATATCAGGGAATAATAATAATGTATATGATAATATATATTGAACATAAATATAAACGGAACACTTGTTTTTGCTCCCATTTGTCATGAGCTGAACTCAAAGATCTAAGACTTTTTATATGTTCACACAAAACATATTTATCTCAGATATAGATCACAAATCGGTCTAAAGCTGTGATAGTGAGCAGTTCTTCTTTGCCGAGATGTAGCATATTAAGATGCTGATTAAACAGCAAGATTATTGTAAAGGTGTTCCTTTGGCTGGCCACAATAAAAGGCCCCTCTAAAATGGGCAGTTTTACTGTATTGGAGGGTGGGGGTGGTCCGAAGACCAGTCAGTATCCGGTGTGGCTACCATTTACCTCACGCAGTGCAACACATTTCTCCTTCGCACAGAGTTGACCCGGTTGTTAATTGTGGCCTGTGGAATTTTGGTCCACGCCTGTTCAGTGCCTGTGGGAAGTTGCTGAATATTGGCAGGAACTGGAACATGCTGTCGTATATGCAGAGCCAGAGCATCCCAAACATGCTCAGTGGTCGACACGTCTTGTGAGCATACTGGCCATGCAAGAACTGGGTTGTCTTCTGATTCCAGGAATTATCTACAGATTCTTGCAACACGGGGCCGTGCATTGTCATGCTGCAACATGAGGTGATGGCCGTGGATGAATGGCACAACAATTGCCCTCAGGATCTTGTCACAGTATCTCCATGCATTCAAAATGCCATCAATAAAATGCACCTGTGTTCGTTGTCCATAACATATGTTTGCCCATACAATAAACCCACCATGCACCATGGGCCACTAAATCTACATTACCAGCGAGTGTGTTACCATCTGCCCTATACAGTGAAAACTGGGATTCATCAGTGAAGAAAACACCTCTCCAAAGTGCAAGAAGCCATCGAATGTGAGCATTTGCCCACTCAAGTTGGTTGGCCGGGACGAGGAACTGCAGTCAGGTCAAAATGCAAATGAGCTTCCCTGAGACGGTTTCTGACAGTTTGTGCAGAGACTCTTTGGTTATGCAAATCGGTTGTTGTAGCAGCTGTCCATGTGGCTGGTGTCAGATGGTCTTGGAGGTGAAGATGGTGGATATGAAGCTCCTGAGCTCGTGTGGTTCCATGCGGTCGGCGGTTGTAGGCCTGTTTGAATTTACTGCCGATTTCCCTGAAATGCCTTTGGTGACATTTTATGGAAAAGAACATTCAATTCAAGGGCAACAGCTCTGGTAGAGAGTCTTGCAGTCAGCATACCGATTGTATGCTCCCTCAAAACTTGCGACATCTGTGGCTTTGTGCTGTGTGATAAAAGTGTAACTTTTTACTGTGGGCAGCCTAAGACACACCTGTGCAATAATCATGCTGTCTAATCAACATTTCAATATGCCACAATTGTGAGGTTGCTGGATTATCTCAGCAATGGAGAAGTGCTCACTAACACAGATTTAGACAGATTTTTGAACAATATTTGAGAGAAATTTGTACAAAGAAAAAATCTTTGATTCAACTCTTGAAAACTAGTAGCAAAAACAAAAGTTTATATTTTTGTGCAGTTGTTTTACTTTTTGAATTGAACGACAAAAAAAAAACCTTCCTGGCATATTCTTCTTTACTGAGATGCAGCTGTAGTTATCCCGTATTTGATCACTACAAGCTATGAAGTAATTGACAATGAAATAATCAAACACTATTTAAAAAGTCAAATAATCATTATAAGATGCAGGAATATTAAAAAAATCGTTGAACATTTATTAGATAAGGAGTAAACATTCCGGCAGGTAATATCATTTAAGCGTTAAAAACATTGCTAGATAACAACCTAAAATGCCAATACTTCAACTCCATTATTGGATGTTAAACATTTCTGTCATTAAATTACTGTAGGACTTCTTCGTAATATTGTGAGGTTTTTTTTTTTTGGGGGGGGGGAGGTTCAAGTTTATTCATATAATTCTTTGACTTCATTCTCAAACATGTTTTTTCTCTTCAGTGTGAACTTTGTACAAGACAACCATTGTCTTTGGAGAAAATGCTAGAAATTGATACCTGTTGCGGCCTCGACTGCCTTCAGTGCATCTTGGACAGTCTTCTGTGGTTTTGAGCGGTTCGAATGGCGCCCCCTGTGGCTGTGGGCGGAGCGGATGTTACGAAAGCGAACCTCATTGGATTTGAAGAAGGCAACCAGGAAGGGCTGCTTTTCTCGTGCTCCGCTGCCTGTTAACAGCCCGGACAGTCGGGGCGTCCGCCTATAACCTGCAGTGCAATAGTGATCAACAGGGGGAGCATTATGAAATACAGTGCGGTCTTCATTTTACAAAGGCGTTCCAGTCCTACAGTGGTGACGTAACCCAAATTTTTATGTAGGTTACTGTAGTCTATTACTAATCTGTGCTAACACAGTACTTCCATCCATCCATTTTCTGAGCCGCTTCTCCTCACTAGGGTCACGGGCGTGCTGGAGCCTATCCCAGCTATCATCGGGCAGGAGGCGGGGTACACCCTGAACTGGTTGCCAGCCAATCGCAGGGCACAAACAAAAAAACAACCATTCACACTCACAGTCACACCTACGGGCAATTTAGAGTCTTCAATTAATGCATGTTTTTGGAATGTGGGAGGAAACCGGAGTGCCCGGAGAAATCCCACGTAGCCACAGGGAGAACATGCAAACTCCACATAGGCGGGCCCGGGTCCTCAGAACTGTGAGACTGACGCTCGAACCAGTCGTCCACTGTGCCGCCCTAACACAGTACTTAAATCATAATTTACGGAAGTGTATTGCATTCACTTGGGGGAAAAAAACTCCTGTTTTTCTGAGTAATTTTTTTGAGGGCTTTGTTTTTTTGGAATATTTTTTTTTTGTTTTACTGAGTATTGTTTTCTGTTTTTTCTGAATAATTATTTTACTCAGTTTTTCTGTCGAGTTTTTCCCCCCTGTTTTATGACTATTTTTCCCCTGTTTTTCTGAGTAATTTATTTCCTGCTTTTCTGAGTAATTTTCCCCCCATTTTTCTGACAATTTTTTTTCAGTTTTTCTGACAATTTTTTTTCTAATGACTAATAACAATACCATCTATGTGACCCAAAGACAGGAGTATCTCCCAGTGTCTTAAACCCATATCAAAATAAAACTTGATCTAACTAAATAAGTCGGTCATATTGCTTATTACGGAGTCGGCAAAGAGTCACTTGCAGTTCGCAGGTTCTCGCGTGAGTTAGATGTGACCCAATAAGAATTTGTCAGAAAAACAGGTGGAAATTTTTTTATAAAACAGGGGGGGAATTAGACAGAAAAACTGAGAAAAAGAATTAGATTTGTTTGTTTCATAAGGGGCGGCACGGTGGACGACTGGTTAGAGCGTCAGCCTCACAGTTCTGAGGACCCGGGTTCAATTCCCGGCCCTGCCTGTGTGGAGTTTGCATGTTCTCCCCGTGCCTGCGTGGTTTTTTTCCAGGCACTCCGGTTTCCTCCCACATCCCCAAAACATGCATTAATTGGAGATTCTAAATTGCCCGTAGGCATGACTGTGAGTGCGAA
Source organism: Phycodurus eques (assembly GCF_024500275.1). NCBI lineage: Eukaryota > Metazoa > Chordata > Actinopteri > Syngnathiformes > Syngnathidae > Phycodurus > Phycodurus eques. The sequence continues at coordinate 7,582,762 of NC_084534.1, read as the reverse complement.
TGGTTGTTTGTTTCTATGTGCCCTGCGATTGGCTGGCAACCAGTTCAGGGTGTACCCCGCCTCCTGCCCGATGATAGCTGGGATAGGCTCCAGCACACCCGCGACCCCTAGTGAGGAGAAGCGGCTCAGAAAATGGATGGATGGATGTTTAATAAGGAAATTCCCATGTTTAGTGTCTGATGATTGTGGACTTCTGGAGACGTCCTTTGCTGAAGCTATTTGCACAGGTGTTGTTCATCGATATTGCAGCACTACTGTATATTGATTACTGATTGTGTATCTTTTACACATCATTATTGATCAGTATTACCGCACTACTGGACACTTTATATAGTTTAATGACTGAATTTTGAACACTGGTGTTTATGTTCTAAATGTATACTTTTGTAGTGGCTTTTCTGCTGCCGTACTAGTGCTAGTACTAGCTCCAACAACTGGAGATAAATTCCTTGTCTGTTTTAACATACCCGGGTACTAAAGATGAATCTGATTGAGATTCTGATCTTTTTCAATCTCAACAAATTCCATCGTTGTGCTTATGAAAGCAAGTATCTTGGATAAAATGTGTCCATTCAGATTGGATTTTGCAGGTGACAGTGTTCTTGATCAAATATGACACAATAAACACACTTTATATGTGGTAAAACCCCTCCTTGAGCTGTCACCTTATCGTGGTCGAGAGGTTTGTGTGTCCCAATGATCCTAGGAGCAAAGTTGTCTGGGGCTTTATGCCCACGGCAGTGTCACCCATGGCAAACAGGTCCTTGGTGAGGGACCAGACAAAGCATAGCTCCAAAAACCCCAATGATGACAAACAATTCAGGAAGACGTTTTCCCTTGCCCGGACGCGGGTCACCGGGGCCCCCCTCTGGAGCCAGGCCTGGAGGAGGGGCTCGAAGGCAAGCGCCTGGTGGCCGGGCCTGCACCCATGGGGCCCTGCCGGGCACAGCCCGAAAAGGTAACGTGGGTCTCCCTTCCCAAGGGCTTACCACCTGTGGGAGGGGTCATAGGGGTCGGGTGCAGTGTGAGCTGGGCGGTGGCCGAAGGCAGGGACCTTGGCGATCCGATCCCCGGCTACAGAAGCTGGCTCCAGGGACATGGAATGTCATCTCTCTGCCAGGGAAGGAGCCCGAGCTGGTGTGTGAGGTCGAGAAGTTCCGACTAGGTATAGTCGGGCTCACCTCCACACACGGCTTTGGCTCTGGTATCAGTACTCTCGAGAGGGGTTGGACTCTCTTCCACTCTGGAGTTGCCCACGGTGAGAGGCGCCGAGCAGGTGTGGGTATACTTATTGCCCCCAGACTCTTTTGGCATTCACCCCGGTGGACGAGAGGGTAGCCTCCCTCCACCTTCGGGTGGGGGGATGGGTTCTGACTGTTGTTTGTGCCTATGCAACAAACAGCAGTTCAGAGTACCCACCCTGTTTGGACTCCTTGGAAGGGGTGCTGAAAAGCGCTCCTGTAGGGGACACCATCATTCTGCTAGGGGACTTCAATGCTCACATGGGCAATGACAGTGAGACCTGGAAGGGCGTGATTAGGAGGAACGGCTCCCCCGATCAGAACCCAAGCGGTGTTCTGTTATTGGACTTCTGTGCTCATCACGGATTGTCCATAACGAACACCATTTTCAAGTATAAGGGTGTCCACACGTGCACTTGGCACCAGGACACACTAGGTCGCAATTCGATGATTGACTTTGTGGTCGTGTCATCGGACTTGCGGCCGCACGTCTTGGACACTCGGGTGAAGAGAGGGGCGGAGCTGTCAACTAATCATCACCTGGTGGTGAGTTGGCTCCGATGGTAGTGGAAGATACCGGTCTGACCTGGCATGCCCAAAACGTATTATGAGGGTCTGCTGGGAACGTCCAGAAGAGTCCCCTGGTTCTGGGGTTGAGGTCACCGAGCTGGTTAAAAAGCTCATCAGTGGCAGGGCCCCGGGGATAGATGACATCCGCCCGGAGTTCCCGGAAAGCAGTGCACCACCAACACTATATAGTGGTGATGTGGCTGACCTCGACTCGGGACGTTGTGAGTCGGTGGGGAGAATACTTCGAAGACCTCCTCAACTTCACCGACACGCCTTCCCATGAAGAAGCAGAGTCAGGGTTCTCTGAGGCGGGCTCTCCTATCCCTGTAGTTGAGGTCACTGAGGTGGTTAAAAAGCTCCTTGGTGGCAAGGCTCCGGGGGTGGATGAGATTCGCCCGGAGTACCTAAAGGCTCTGGCTGTTGTGGGGCTGTCCTGGTTGACACGCCTCTCCAACATCGCATGGACATCGGGGACAGTGCCTCTGGATTGGCAGACTGGGGTGGTGGTCCCACTTTTTAAGAGGGTGTGTTCCAACTACAGGGGGATCACACTCCTCAGCCTCCCTGGTAAGGTCTATTCAGGGGTGCTGGAAGGGAGGGTCCTTCGGGAAGTCGAATCTCAGATTCAGGAGGAGCACTGTGGTTTTCGTCCTGGCCGTGGAACAGTGGACCAGCTCTACACCCTCAGCAGGGTCCTCGAGGGTGCATGGGAATTGCCCCAACCAGTCTACATGTGTTTTGTGGACTTGGAGAAGGCGTTCGACCATGTCCTTCGGGGAGTCCTGTGGGAGGTGCTTCGGGAGTGTGGGGTACCAAACCCCCTGATACGGGCTGCTCGGTCCCTGTACGACCACTGTCAGAGCTTGGTCTGCATGGCCAGCACTAAGTCGGACTCGTTTCCGGCGAGGTTGGACTCCGCCAAGGCTGCCCTTTGTCACCGATTCTGTTCATAACTTTTATGGACAACATTTTTAGGCGCAGCTAAGGTGCAGAGGGGGTCCGGTTTGGTGGCCTCAGAATTTCATCTCTGCTTTTTGCAGATGATGTGGTTCTGTTCGGTTCAACAAGCCGTGATCTCCAACTCTTACTGGAGCGGTTCGTTGTGGTAAAGGAGCTAAGCCGAAAGGCGAAGCTCTCGATTTACCGGTCGATCTACGTTCCTACCCTCACCTATGGTCATGAGCTGTGGGTCGTGACCGAAAGAACAAGATCCCGGATACAAGCGGCCGAAATGAGTTTCCTCCGCAGGGTGTTCAGGCTCTCCCTTAGAGATAGGGTGAGAAGCTTGTTCATCCGGCAGGATCTCAGAGTAGAGCCGCTGCTCCTCCACATCGAGAGAAGCCAGATGAGGCGGCTGGGGCATCTGATTCGGATGCCTCCCGGACGCCTCACCGGTGAGGTGTTCCGGGCACGTCCCACCGGGAGGAGACCCCGGGGACGTTACAGGACACGCTGGAGAGATTACGTCTCTCGGCTGACCTGGGAACGCCTCGAGATCCCCTCGGAAGAGCTGGAGGAAGTGGCTGCGGAGAGGGAAGTCTGGGCGTCCCTGCTAAAGCTACTGCGCCCGCGACCCGACCTCGGATAAGCGGAAGAAAACGGATGGATGGATGGATGGATATGTGGTAAATAATGCATGATGTTGACTGACCATGGTTATCTTCCAGGACCAGATGCAGGCCACGGTTGTGCTCTGGGTTGGCCAGCCAAAGATTACTAGTGGCAGTCAGGTCAAAGATGAGCCAGCCCTGCTCTGCAACCCACACCTCTCGCTGTTCCAACAGCACCAGCTCCACTTCACTGCAGGAAATTAATAACAATAAAAGATGTATTATATTGTTATTGGGTAAATTCAGAGTATTACCATTTTCAAAACACTGAGGGAAATGCATTTAAAACAACATCCGTCCATGAAATAATCCTTCTAGTCCCCAAAGGTGAATAATTTCGCGAATGAAGTTAAGAGTCAGCCCATTCATTTCACTGCTGGAGTAAGTTAACAATATATGTTACTAGTAAAGAAATCAGGAGCAATATCATACTTTACCTCACAAACTTGTTAATAACACAGACAATGCTTGAGCAAAATGACTGAATCGTGTGTGGTCTTGCTCCAACAACCAACATGTGTCTTATTAAGGGCAGATTTCACAGACAATAGCTTTGTTTACAGAGTGATTTTTAGACCCTCAAGGAGACGTCTGTCTTTGTTCCTGACACCTGCTCGTCTGTGCTGAGTGGCCTTTATGGAAGGTACTGCGAATGACAATGGTCTTGCCCTCATCAGTGTCGTCAGCCCTACTGTCACCGATGAAGGACCCCGCTCCCCATCCTCCACCACATCCCTCCAACATGCTGAATAAGCAAGTCAAGCACAGTGACTTTAAAATGTGTAAAAGCAGTCCTTCATAGTGTTAAAAGAAAATATCAGCATTAGAATTTTATTTCGGTACAGTGACTTTAAAATTCTCATTAGGGATTATAATTACTAGTAATACACCTTTCCAGGTAGCAGAGAGTGATTGACTATCTCTGACTTGAACTGAAAACAATGACAAAAACTTATCTTTGGGGTTCCACTGTCAGTTAATTCGCCAGTCCCTCAATGATCATGTAAACTATGTCTGAATTTCCACCACATCAGTTTCTGAATCAATTTAGCTATTGAAATGTAAATTACACCCAGCATTGTCTCCCTTGGAAATAATTTACCTTACATAACATCTTCTATTCGACTTTACCATGTTTTCTCAATCATGCTACCTTGGTCAAATGACAAGCAAGGGTATGTTTACTAGTCTGTGTTTTTTCCACCCATAAGTATGTGTGATGTCATGATGAAAAAAATCCATAAATAGAAATACAAAAATCCATCCAACCATCTATCCATCCATTTTCTGTAATAAAAATGATTTAAGTGGCAAGGCGCCCTGAGAATATGAATAGGCTTGGTTTCTTCTAACAGTTTATGCAGAGACTCAATCAGTCCTGTGCAGTTCCTCAATCTGTGTGGATTCTACCGGGTATGTCCTTCTGTTGGAAACTCGTGAGATATCAACAGATATTCAACAGATGTTAGCTATGCATCAAGTTATGATAAGATGAAAACCCTAATATACAATCTAACATGATGTCCGCTTTGTTGGAAGTGTTGTGACATGGCTGGAAAGAAAATGTATCAAATCTTAGCAGTTAGCATGAAAGGAAATAGCAGTTAGCATGTAAGGAAATGGTGTTTACGTGCATTGGTTTACTTGTATATATATATATATATATATATATATATATGTAGGGTGATTGAAAAGTAACTCCCTATTTTAAAATAAAAAATTTTGTGTATATTCCATGATTAAAGGAGCAAGTCTATTCTACCAAGCCAACGACCTTGGAAGAACTTGAAGGGCAAATACGAGAAGTTATGTCTGCCATCCCACAAGAGTTCCTTTTGAAAGCAGTTAATGCTGTTCCTAGGCGGCTTGAGAAACTGGTGGCTAATGCTGGCGCCCACATCGAATTTTAAAAAACTCTATGCAATACACTTTCTTCTTATGTTTATTTCTTATAAGAATTATAGTTCAGAAATAAATTACAAGTACTTAAAAATAGGGTGTTACTTTTCATACAGTATATCACGTGAGACCTCAGCGTACCACAACTTCAGTTCACTCGGAATAAGAGTATTAACTATGTGCATTGCAATTTTTCTTTGGCCATATTTATTTCAAAAGAAGGACCAGTCTCAACCAGTGGGGTCAAGAAAAAGGAATATGAGAAGGAAGAAGATTAAATGAAGACACAATACTAGGAAATGAAATCCAAACAAATTGGAGATTGAAAAGCATCTGAAACATATTGTTCGACTTTGAAAGTTTCACAGTATATCATGCTCAACCTGAACAATATTCCAACAAAACAACACATAGCAAATACCTAAACCCTTGAAAGCAAAGCACAAGCAAAATAAATGGCAGGTCTCGACCCCAGATACCCAACAAACACACAGTTGATGGGACAACTGGTCCTCAGGCAACTGGTCCTCAAAATTGCATACCTAGGACAATTGGTCCTCGCAATAAATTTAACAACTTAATTGCTGATTTTATTTTATTTTTTACAAATGTAACAACTAACATTTTTTTAAACAAAAAAACAAGACCAACAATTGCTAACAAATCAATCTTTATTAAAAATAAGAGATAAGTGTTTCACACTTTATTACAAATCACAGAAAAATTTATAACACTACTTTAATTTTTATTATTATATTTTTTTATTATTCTTATTTTTACAAATCAGAGCTATATTTATCACAATCATATGTAATCTCAGTATATATACAGAGCAGGTGTAGGTGTCGGGTTTTCCACCATGCAGGTTGTGGCTGATGCCACACAAAAACTCTGGAGTGGTCTTCTTGCCTTCATTGAGGGCAACTACAAGGTTGTGGAGGCGCATCTGAAGTTCTACGTAGTTTCTCGTCACATGCTTGGTTGGGCACACCAGACCTGTCGCCATACCTCAGTCTTCAGGGGGGAACTTAAAATTCATCGGGGGTCACAATTATTATTACCCTACAGACAGTACATACTGTCCATCCATCCATTTTCCTGTCCTTAACCAACAGCAATTATGACCAGCTTCAAAGCCGGTCCTTGTAATTTAAGGTAATGATATACAACCCCAATTGCAATGAAGTTGGGACGTTGTGTTAAACATAAATAAAAACAGAATGCAATTATTTACAAATCATGTTCAACCTATATTTAATTGAATACACAACAAGGACAAGATATTTAATGTTCAAACTAATAAACTTTATTGTTTTTAGCAAATAATCATTAACTTGGAATTCTATGGCTGCCACATGTTCTAAAAAAGCTGGGACAGGTGGCAAAAAAGACCAAAGGCCAAAAACCAACATTGAATGCCCATCCGTGATCGAAGGTCGGACGTTGTTAACCCGGGTCACAACCGATCCGGTATGGAATTCTTTGGATGAACGCTCATATTTGTTTGGCAAAGTTTTAAGCCGCATGCCCTTCCTGACGCAACCCTCTGCATTTATCCGGGCTTGGGACCGGCCTACAGTTTGCACTGGCTTGTGCCCCCCATAGGGCTGCATTACCTAGATGACCAGATGATACATTTAATTATGCTGCAAAATCGATCAAGAAGGTGGCGGCGTAGATGGTATGTAGAAGCAAGGGGAACGCTGAGTACGTCATCACAGCAAGTGACTAAAATGGACCGATCACGAGAGATGATCTCTGCGGCATTCTACGCGCAGCAACAATTTTTGCTGTGTGCGCGTCAAGTGACACTGAGGGCCCGCAAAGGGGCCGCACAGCTAGATTTGCCCATTCATCCTTTCTTAAATAATGTGAAGTTTACCTGTACCATTTTCTGAAAAGCAGCCCCACACAATCATGTTCCCACCTTCGAACATCATTGTTGGTTGGTATGGTGTTTTTTAGGGTGCCATTTCTCCTCAAAACACCTCCTGGTGTGCATTATGGCATCCAAACAGTTAATTTTTTCTCTCATCAGACCACACTATATTCTCCCAGTATTTAACTGGTTTGTCCAAATGTTGTTGAGCAAACTTTAAACAAGCTTTGACATGCTTTTTTTTAAGCAATGGGCTCTTGCCTGGTGAGCGTGCATACAGGCCATGGCAGCGGATTGCATTACTCACTGTTATCTTTGTGAGAACAGTACCTGCTAATTCCAGGTCTTTTTGAAGCTCTCCACAGGTGGTCTTTGGCTCTTGGACAACTCTTCTGATTATTCTTTGCGCTCCTCTTTCAGAAATCTTGTGAGGAGCACCTGATCAATGCAAATTTATGGTGGTATGATTGACTTTTCACTTACGTATTATGGCCCCAACTGTGCTCACTCGAACGTTCAGAAGTTTAGATATGCGCCTGTAACCAATGCCATCGTTATGTTTTGCAACAAGTAGTTTGCGATGGTCTTGAGACAGCTCTCTGCTCTTACCCATCATGAGATGTGTCTTGACTGACGCCTTGGCAATGAGACCTTTTTGTAGGCCATCAATTAGCACTGAACCAGTTGATATTCATTTGCACTGACAAGGGGCTGGATTGCTGTTTGAGTATTGATCGATTTTAGGTGTGGTCTTGGCTTTCCATCCCTTTTTGCATCTCCCTTTCTTCATGTGTTCAATACTTTTTCCCTGTGTCATTTCACATTATTGCACACAAGTTAATTTCCGATCTTACTTATTCTACTTTCTTTGTATGTATAGATTACTTGGTTTGTGGTGAAAATTTCAAGTCAATAGCACCTTTGGAATATATATTTACTGAGAAAAATGGTGACGTGTTAGATACTTATTTCAGCTGCTATATATGCCTCGCTGGGTGTGTTCACTGGAGGGTGGTCAACAATAGGTTCAGTAGGAATCCTACCCGAGGACTCCATTCACTTTTGAAGACTAGTTGTCCGAGGACCAGCTTTCCTACAATCTAAACGAATATGACAGACATTCCACAAAAATACTGTATCGAAAATATTATACTTTGCCATAACCGCAAATTGTAGTTATAGGGGCTTACGGTCAAGGAACTTTTGACATTCACAAAGTAATTATTACAGAAACAAAACCAAATGTCAGAACTGCATTTGCCGTTGTTGCTGTTGTCTTAACGATATTTGAATAAAATTCTGCTAAATTATTTTGGGGAATAGACAGTTGCTGCAATGTCAAGTGATACCACTTACAGTATATTCAAGGTATTTTGAGGGAGTGGTTTTTCAATATGCAATCTTTGTACTTTATACTGCAATGTAATATACAGTCTATGGTTGAGAATAATTGTGAGTTCACAAAATGAAAATGACAAGCTGTTCACTTCAAGTAATAAATGCATATAATTTTCCACAGTGAAATACACTGTACAAGGGTGGGCAAACATATTTTAAAATATTACTTATATACATTAATAAATTTATATTTTATATTTAAAACGGAGAGACGGCCAGATCATTCCGAGGTTAAAAAAAGTTTAGATGTGTATAGTATTTTATTTTAATATAAATTAATAACAGCGGCACGGTGGCCGACTGGTTAGAGCGTCAGCCTCACAGTTCTGAGGACCCGGGTTCAATCCACGGGCCCGCCTGTGTGGAGTTTGCATGTTCTCCCCGTGCCTGCGTGGGTTTTCTCCGGGCACTCCGGTTTCCTCCCACATCCCAAAAACATGCATGGTGGGTTAATTGAAGACTCTAAATTGCCCGTAGGAGTGAATGTGTGTGTGAACGGTTGTTTGTTTATATGTGCCCTGCGATTGGCTGGCGACCAGTTCTCGCCTCTCGCCTAGAGTCAGCTGGGATCGGCTCCAGCCAGCCCGCGACCCCAGTGAGGATAAGCGGTGTAGAAAATGAAGGAATGAATAATTACTGGTAACCAATTAGTTAATTAAATGTTTATGTACACATTTGAGCTTTTATTAATATTTGGATTGTATTATTTACAATAGATCATTGAATGCATTAATTTAATGAGCTGAAATAGTAATAAAAAAATAATTCATACATTTTAAATAACCAATTCCATGGGGGAAAGAATGCAACAAATGTGAATGGTCAGTTAATGAATGGAGCAGCCAGTCTCTGCCCACCCCAACTCTACGAGAAGTAGCATAAAAATAAAACCGAGACAAGCAATGAACAAGATGCTCACCTGTCTGCAGCCTCCTGCAAGACCTGGTAGAGGCTGATTCGGACCGTTTCATTCTCAAAGCGTTCCTGGGTGAAATCCTTAAAAATCCTCAACTCTGCCGCCGTGACAGCCTCTCCCTCTGGGATACGGGAAAGATCAAATCTAAATTCCTTTTGGTGCTTCTTGTATAGAAGTTCTTGATCCCGAGCAACTGTTAGGAAAAAGAAAAATAGACATGGGGAAATTATTTACACATTCACATTGAACCTCTGGCAGAAGCTGTAAGTCAACATTTGATTGAGGCTTTTATGTGCAATTTACAATCTACTCCATTACAATAACAACATGATTCATGGTTTATTGTTTTAAACCAGCTGCCACACACTAAACATATAGCTCTCATAGAGAAAGTTTGTCCCTTGGGAGGAAAAGTCAAGCCACTGTCAGATGCTAAACCAGTCAGGGATGTCAAGATCTGTCAAAACTGTTAAAGACTCGAACAATTCTCTGATGTGTGTCGCCTCTCGCCACAACTCGGAAGCGGCGCAGCAGGAATAGAAAAACTCTCGACTCAGTCTACGACATGATTGATCTAAACATCACTTAAGTCTGCCATACATGCCAATACGGAGGATAAAAACACCCGGAACCCAATTTGGCTCCCACGTGTGGACCACAAGAAAAGGCACTGCCCGGAAAACCACAACTGCCAGTGTGCTTTTAGAAACGCATTCACATTAAGTATAGAAATCCACACAATTCATGTCTCTGCCAGATTGTGTACCACCCACGCCCCCCTGATCCATTTCCCATGTATCACTGTCCCTCATTGTTGACGATAGACGTCTAGCAGCAGTAGCATTGTGGATTTTCCTCCCTGCCAGATGAAAACTTGCTCAGACTTTCCAGAAGAATGGCAGTCAAAAAAGACCCCAAAATCTTGTGACACTTCCCAGTGTTTTTGCAGCATTAGTCAACTTGTTTGTCCTTGGAAAGATCACTGAAGGTCTCCAACGAAGGTGTACAGAGCAGACCAGTGCAGTGATCAGCAGCTTTAAACGGACTGCTGACTTCATTGTAACATCATATAACACAAAAGCCTTAATTTCAGTGCCCGAAAAGTCTCACACACACTGACAGTCTTTTAAAAACACTTCTAATGCCATAACCCCACCACCCCCCCAGCCCCCACCCCCCACCCCCGCCCCTCCCTCCCACACACACACACACACACACAGCACACACAGCCTCACTCGCTCTAAAGAGCTGAGCATTCTGAACCCTGCTAGTCATTTGTGTGACCACAATTAAATGCTGGAGGGGAAGAGGGGGTATTTTTATGAAAGCAATAATTGCTTGTAAGGACTTGGCGTGTTTACGTTAAGGACCATTAGCTGCAAAGATCAGACCTCAGATATGCAAACTTCCCTCTGGGAGGGATTTCAACACTTCAGTTTACCCCTGACACTACAGGGCCACACAGACATGAACCACCCATGCCTTTTGCAGACTTATTGGAGTGGTAGCGAAATAGAAAAAAAACATGAATTGGTAAATTATTTGTGAAGACGTTAAGATATTAAGTGCATCATTTGAAGCTCAGCCTTTTCATGCGGTCTATTACTCAAGAGAAAACCTTTCCCCCATTCACACCATTTACAGGTTGCATGTGTTGACAAGTTTGACAGCATTGCATAGACTCCAAAATGTTTTCTTACAGATTATCACAGGTACCAAAAGGACCTTGTCAAAACAAATGTTCCCCGTATGCATACATCTGCTCCAGACAGTGTCTGTTTGTTTAGGATTTGCAGAGATTCATGAAGTTTGACAATCAGCACAATTGTAGTGTCTAATCTACAAAAGTACTGCGAGGATGGACGCCTTGGAAACCACTTGTTTTGGAGTGAGTGTACAGAATGAGAAAATTACAGCGATTTTCTTAACATGATCCCCTCACGTGATCCCTGACATCAGTTTAGCAGAACAACTGTTAAGTGTTTTTCGTGTAACTTTTTCTTCTTTCAACGAAAAAGGTGTTAAATCTGTCAGTATAGAAAAGTCCATACTGTACCCATGTGTATATTTAATACTATACATTGCAATGTGCAGAAATCTCAAAGGTGCATGGCAATAATACAAACACATTCTCACAATGCCATTCCACCATAACTGTGGTATGCAACGACAAGCACTTTGCACATTTTGTGTTGGGTGAATAAACACTCTCTAATAATGGTGACTGCAATTAAAAGCCTCCCTCTGACTCGGGCTAACGAAACATTTAAAGCATAGTCCACCTGCGGGATATACCTTCATCTGCTAGAAGCCGTGATCTTTACAGGGGAAATACCGTAATCCATTTAAGTCTTAAATCCATCGTCTGGGGACCACCATGCTGCTCCAACACAATGAGGGGGCCCAAGTTACAAACGTAGAAAATGATCGAAATGGGAGGCTATGGTGTACTTGAGAAGGGGAAAACCCGCATTAATGATGTGTCTTCATATCTATTGTTTAAGAGGGCATGCTCGCATGTGTAAAAATGGATTTTAAAAGCCTTTGTGTATTATTCAAACATGCCACGTTGTCCTCATTTAGATTTATGAATCTCAGATGGCTGTTTATTTGTATGTATAAGTTCAAACTCAATGACATTCATGCGAATGGACTAAGAGTATAAACATTTCTTTAAGATAAACTTCATCTCTTCCCAATTGGCCTTTAACCTTCCGCCAGCCCCTGAGGCAGCATTGCTGCAGGATGAAATGTAACATCCACACTGGCACCAAGCTGTCTATACTCTTCTATCACACAGAAGCCTTTGTTGAAACTCCGCTGGAAACTGAATTTACATCCTTCAAAAAAGTGAAAGCTAAGAGTAACAAAGGCAAAACTAACTTCAGCAACACTGCAACTTCCCCTCGTCTGCCTCAGAGCTTCCAAGAAATTTGGAAAAAAATACTTTTTTTATACTGTCGTATCAGGCCCATTTTAATTCACACTTTAATTCAAAGGGGCACATGTTCGAAGCGTGTAACTAGTATGTCTGCCTCACAGTCAAATGTTCTGTGTATATTTTGGCTTGGGCCTTGTCTAGAGTTTGTATTTTATCCCCATGCTTGCATTGGATTTCTCTGGGTACTCCACTTCTTCCCACATTCCAAAAACATGAGGCCCCCACTCCTCACAAAGCAGAGAAAGGGCACAGACTGTTGACAGAAACATAAGACACTGAAGTTACCCCAAAAATGGCATTACGGTCATTATGAGACAAAGTGTATTCACCCACTATAATTATTAGGAAAGAACCATTACTATTTATGAAATACAAGCTTAACAAGCCTTTTTCACCCCAGTGTCACCTGTTGTATCTGACTCTAAATAGTCCATAAAAGAGCCTATTGATTGTCTGCCTGTATGTGCCTGTGATTGACTGGTGACCAGTCCAGGGTGTACACCAGCTCTCACACAAAATCCGCTGGGATAGGCTACAGCTCACATGTAATCCTGAACATGATAAGTGGAAAAAAATAAAACCAATGCATAACCTGAATTAAAAGCGCCTCTCCTCCAGTCCACATTGTCTTGCAAATGAGTATAATGATGAGATGATATATATTTATCAATTTGCATTCTCGATGATCTACAGGTTTGCTGGTCTGTGTGTTTACATTAAAATCCATCCATCCATTATCTGAGCTGCAAACAACCATTCGCACGCACATTCACACCTACGGGCAATTTAGAGTCTTCAATTAACCTACCATGCATGTTTTTGGGATTTGGGAGGAAACCAGTGAAACTCCACACAGGCGGGGCCGGGGATTGAACCCCGGTCCTCGGAAATTGAGGCAGACGCTCTAACCAGACACCCACTGTTCCGCCTGTTTACAGTCAAATAATAAATATAAATATTATTACAGACATATGGCACTGGAAGCGTTCATGTGATAAACTTACTGAGATTGACAAAACTCATCACCATGTCAGCATCATCCAGGAAACGACTGTCCTGCAGGGTCACCGTGTTGGAAGCCTGAGGGAGCAAATGGGGATTGTAGCTGGAATATCTCGTCTGCGGCGCGTCAATCGAGGCAGTATTGTACAGGTCCAGCATGAACAACGGGGCAGCGTTGAGCCTCGTGTGGACTTGCGTGGGTCGCGGGCGATGAGGCAGCCCCAGGATGGAGAGGATCTCCCGCTGCATGTCCTTGCGCTCCTGGCTCCTCAGTCGGCGGTGGATGAAGCTGGAGCGCACCTCGTTGCCCACGGAGAAGTTGGAGAAGGACACCTTAGTGGACAAGACGCCACAATTCCATGTTAGGAAAATAAGAAGTGTCCCCAAGGCGCATGTCACAGTTCGAACCATGTTTTGTTTTAAGCGTTTCTCTAAAAGATATTGGTAATCGATCACATAAATATTCCCAGTATCAAATACCAAGCAGGATAATCACCTCATAAATGTCTATTAGCTAGCTGCAAAAAAAAAACAAAAACGCTCAAACACTGTGCTCTCCTGTATTTCAGTTGTGTGCTTGTCTTTCGTATGGCAATTTTGGAGCGCGTTTAGAGACCCTATGCAACTGGAGGAGGGGCGGGGGGTGGGGGGGGCGGTGGTCAGGGTGGGATTAAAGAGAAGGTGAAGAATAGGTGAAGCGCATCTATCCTGTCATGTTCGAGACTTGAGTGGGGCCATTTTAACCCCAAGTGCCGTGATAATTGTTTGAATTGTATTTAGACCATTTAAAAACCTCTACATCAGTGTTTCCAACCCACATTTGTAAAAACAAATACAATACCATATATTTTATTTTTATTTTCAAATGGATTCGTTTTGTGAAATTGAAGCTTTTGAGATCTCTCACGAATCACGATACACTGCCACGACACACTGGTTGGAATTCACTGCTCTCAAGAATTAAAAAAAAAAAAAAAAAAAAAAAAATCCCACATTCCCCTAATCAACACAGACTTCTTTGAACTGAAACAACCAAATCGGTCCCACCCTAATCATTTGGGGGGTGTCTACTCTGAGGAGTGATCGGCTGCAATTCAGTAGCATGAAGGGACTTGCCAATGGCCCCAGTGAATTAGTGCAACAATGTGCGAAGCACTCACTGTTACTTTAATAGGCGGGTAATGGCTGAAGGCGTGGGTGAAGAGTGGCAAAAGTTAAATCCAATTTTTAGGTGCAGATTATAACGAGTGCTATTTTTGAGGATAGTAATTGAATCGAACAATACTCGTGAACTTGCAAAATAATTACAAAGTATTATAGGCCTATATGTCGTTTTCATAATTTGATCAGTAACAGTAAAGGCCCAGTATATCCCAGTGAATTTTATTTTTTAAAATCAATAAATTTTACTGATGAGTATTTGAATTAGTGGCAGTTGTTCAAAAGATAATAATTGATTCCAAGGAGAAAAAAAAAAATCTCAAGTGTTATTTTTTGCCTAAATGTCTGTACCGTTATCTGTCCCAAATGAAATGTCATGATTAGCAACATGCTTTCTGTAGATGCTAATTAAATTTTTCGACATATAAGATTTTTCTCTTATTGCTTAATATGCCTTTTCTATATAACTAACCAAAAAAAGCCGCTTTATGTCTTAATAGTTCCTTTTTTCCTTGTTGTTCTTTTACAAATGGCCCTTTTATATTCCTCAAGCTGTCTTACCGTTAAATGCCACTGGAGGGAGCTTCATCGTGTTGTTGAAATACACAAGAGGGATCTGTGATCTGAAGTGCCAGGATGTGTCTATGAGGGGGCCAAGCACTATACACGTTAATAAAAGAGCTAACTAATTTGTGTGCAGAGAACTTTTTGTCGCTGTGTTTTCATTTTAAAACAGGTCTTACAATTGACAATGAGAATTCATTTTTACTTTATAAAGTATATATCAGTCTGTAATTCCTTACTTTTCCTTCGAAAGAAAAGTAAAGGAGTTGAAAAAGCTACTTCTACCTTTACCAGAGCCTTACACAGGTAGGCTATCTGTACTACTACTTAAGTAGAGATTATTGTGTACTTTTGACACCTCTGATTAGCCTACTAGTCTCTGTCATTATGAACGTCTACCTCTAAGCATATCCTTTGAGTCTATGTGACAAAGTTTCTGACCTACACTGACCCCAAGGCGTGAAGTCTGCAAAGCGCAACATTGTTCCCAGTGGGCTCGCTTTCATCACTGCGGGCCCTGAGAGGAGGTGATGGAAGTAGGGCACGACCAAATATCGCAATGCCCAATAGATGTTGTCGAAAGGAGAACGCTCTTCGGTGCACTTAATGATTTAGCATGCAGTGAGTTTTCATTTAAAACTATTAGAACATGGAGCTTCCCCAATAGAGAAAGGAAAGGAAGTGTTGAACCTCCTAAGAAGAACTGAGCTATATCCAGAACTATAGCCTTGAGCACCACTCTGTCTGCTCTGTTACAGGTGTACTTCGCTTGACCAGTGAGGGGCAGCAATGCATTAAACATACCCATTCTGCCGAAAATCAAGAAGACGAAAAAGAAGAAGGCCCTCCCTCCCGGTGGCGTTTTTAAGAATCCCACGCGTTGTCCTGGCACGACATGCCCTGCTCTAATATTACTAGCTACAGGTCACGTGCCGCTGCACTCTGATTGGCTGTTGTATCCCGGTAGAAGCCGCCCTGCTGCTTCCAGACGGGAAAAGATGGATTGTTTGTGTTGTGATTTATGTGTGGCGGCGTTAATATGTTTCCCACTAACCCTAACCCACCCTAATCCTAACTTTAACGCATCCTAAACCGCCTTCGCACCAACCCTAGCCTTAAACCGGACCAGAACAAACTTATTTGTTTTTATTTCGGACAAATGTGGTACACATTTGGGATCGTCATCACCTTACATCTACGTAGCCTACCCTTCACGCGATGCAGGAGCCAATCATGTTGCAGAGGGGCGTGTCTTGCCAGGAACGCGCGTTGGACTCCGAATAACTCCTCCGGGTGTACTTACGTCACCAAACTGCGACATCAGCGCATAACAAGCGCCACATTTTTTTTTTGTTGCGCCTAATAATTCCGATATATTCGGCTCAACTCAGAGTCAAGTTTGAGATAAGAGATTAACGTATTCAGGGTACGTATACGCACGGATAAAGCGTAGTCGGTATCGTTTAAATAGTATGTTTACCGCTGTTGCTCACTGGACACTTACCGGTCTGAAGGGAAGCTTTCCAACACGGAGCTAGCTAACGTTAGCTCCCTCTGAATTCGTCACACTTGCCGTTGGCGTCAAACCCACATTTTATGTGAATAATCTTTGGAGAATAATAATGAGGTCAGATCCTGATTTGACATTTGGTCGTTGTGTATTGCCCTAACTCCTCAATTTGTGGTCTAGTTATAGTGAAATGCTGAATATCCTCTAGAATGGAATATGCAAATGTGTAATACTGTTTTATTTTATGTTTTGTCATTAATACGTAGCGAGGAAAAGTGCTTTGCGTCCTAGCATATTTGGCTTTAAAATGCATCAAAGTTTTTTTGCACCTGTCAAAATTGCTACCTACATTCTGGATGATGAGAGGCCGGATGAATGGACAGTAGATGACTGTATTGTTCCTACCAGGTATAGAGCAGGAATTACTGTAATGCACCATGAGTTTATTTGGCACAAACTCTGGATTTGGAACAACGGGAACTGGTGTTTTTGGAACCTCAACGGCTGACACTCATAATCCTATGAAGGTAAGTAAACAACCTAAACTGGTGGTTAGACGTTGATTTTTTTTTTCTGGTTGTGTTGAGAAACAAGTTCAAATATTGTACATTTTTGTTGTCTCTCTCAGGATGTTGAAGTGACCTCCCCACCCGATGACAGCATCAGCTGTCTGGCTTTCAGCCCCCCCACCATGCCTGGGAATTTTCTCATTGGAGGATCCTGGGCTAATGACGTGAGTAAATTAGGGTGTTTCAGTTTCAAGTGTGTTGCAAGGCAGGTCTTACCCCCCAGTCAGCATTTATTTGTTAACAGCGTCTAATATAGAGAATAGGGACATTCGCTTGTTTGGTTTGTCATTAGGTCCGGTGCTGGGAGGTACAGGACAATGGACAAACTGTCCCCAAAGCTCAACAGATGCACACGGGTCCTGTGCTTGATACATGTTGGAGTGATGTAAGTCTTACCATACAGGACAGCTAAGGACGCTCTCTTGTAGATAAATAGAAAAATTTTCAACTTGCTTGCTTTTTATCCAGGATGGGAGTAAAGTGTTCACTGCTTCCTGTGACAAGACAGCCAAGATGTGGGATCTCAACAGCAATCAAGCAATGCAGATTGCACAGGTAGTATGGGATGTACTTTGTATCCACTATTTGGATTCAGTGCACTGTGTGTGCACAGGCTGGATTCACACTGATTGGTTATAGAGACACAATATTGATTTTTATGCTCCCATGTTGCAAACATCTGATATCCATGGTATCATAAATCTAAAAAAAAAGGCATACATCTGGATATATACGGATTGGAATCAGGCCTCTTTCCAAATGTAAAATCTGATATGAATCGAATACCTGTCAATGCAAGTGCACCCTAAACGCACAGATTAATAAATAAATAAGAGCTTGACGTCATCAAAATACTGTACACCAATTGATAGCGTATTCACACCCACGTCTGCCCAAAAAACACAACACATTCAAAAATCTAAAGCGAAAACATAGTATTCGCCGTGATGGAAATATGGTACATTAGAGGCATGTCCACCATTTATTAGGCACAATCATTGCTGACAGCGGCCATCGAGTAATGCTGATATTTACCACACTTAAATCAGTGGGGGGTGACAGTCAGCCCAGGCCAACTAAGTGGTATGTAAAGTTTAATATTGTATTGTTTTTTTGTTGGTATAATTGTATTCATCCATGTTGTCACTACCCAGTGTTGAAAGCTGCACATGTGGGTTGACTCATGTGTTCCAGCACAATAAACACGACCCTATCAGATACGTGTCTCTTGAAATCTACATGGAAATAGTAAAAAAAAAATATATATATATATATATATATATATATATATATATATATATATATATACACACACACACACACACACACACACTTATACACACTCATAACATATATACACACACACTGCGATTGGCTGGCAACCAGTTCAGGGTGTACCCCGCCTCCTGCCCGATGACAGCTGGGATAGGCTCCAGC
Organism: Phycodurus eques; assembly: GCF_024500275.1. Classification (NCBI taxonomy): domain Eukaryota; kingdom Metazoa; phylum Chordata; class Actinopteri; order Syngnathiformes; family Syngnathidae; genus Phycodurus; species Phycodurus eques. The sequence goes on along the minus strand of NC_084534.1, from coordinate 7,564,065 downwards.
ACGCCCGCGACCCTAGTGAGGAGAAGCGGCGCAGAAAATGGATGGATATATATATATGATATACTGTAGGCGTTAAATTGGAATTGGGCACTTGGACCTGCAGTGTAAATCAACCCACAGAGATAAAGAGTAATCATCAAATTCTCTCCTTTCTCACTCACATCTATTTAACTTCACAGCATGATGGCCCTATCAAGTCGATTCACTGGATAAAAGCACCTAACTATAGCTGTGTCATGACTGGCAGCTGGGACAAAACACTGAAGGTACACTCAACCTCGTCTGTGCTTTGAAATGCATGCAGTACATTTTCAACATTTCATACATAACAGACTCTTCTTGTTTTTTATTCCAGTTTTGGGACACCCGCTCTCCCAATCCTATGATGTCTCTGCAGATGCCAGAAAGATGTTACTGTGCAGATGTAGTATGTTGACTAGAAGGATTATGCTATATATTCTCACCTCACAGATGATGTGTCTAGTTCGTTTTCTAGGTGCATCTCAATATCTCTGCAGGTGTACCCGATGGCGGTGGTGGCCACAGCTGAGCGTGGCCTGATTGTTTACCAGTTGGAGAACCAGCCGTCCGAATTTCGCAGACTTGAATCTCCTCTTAAGCATCAGGTGAGTACTTTTTGTCATTGTTAAGGAGCATGTAATGAGTATGTATAGCTTTTATTTAAGTCCAAAATGTAATATTCCGAATGTGTAAGTCACTTTTAACTCTAATATGGCTTTTAGCACCGCTGTGTGGCCATATTCAAGGACAAGCAGAACAAGCCAACTGGCTTTGCACTGGGAAGCATTGAGGGACGTGTTGCTATCCACTATATAAACCCTCCAAACCCGTAAGCATCAAAACTACGACTTTTTGTTTTGTTTTATAATAGTAACTCATTAACGACTGTAAACATTGTTCCATTGACATGATTAAAACCATTGTTGATGCTGTCAAACGTGCAACCTGTTTTCAATCAGAGCCAAAGACAACTTCACCTTCAAGTGCCACAGGTCTAATGGAACCAACACAGCCACCCCACAGGACATCTATGCTGTAAGACATTAATTTTTACTATGGTTTACATTACTAGACGAGATGGCCGCCACAACTCACTTCACTGCAGGAAGCTGCAGTAAAGAGACCTCACCTTTTGAAATGCTGCTGTCTGCTGCAACCAGGTCAGCATTGCGAGTGAGAATCTGTTCTCAATTGCGATACCTGGACAAATAAAGGTGACATAAATAAATCCCATGAAAACAGGCAACCTGTAAACCACTCTTACATTGTCAATCAAATCCCACCATCATCATTATACAGGAACATTGTTTTTTTTTTTTTAAGCAGGCAGTCCTTCTCAGTGAATATTAATATATTCATACACACACACACACGCGCGCGCACACACACACACATATATATATATATATTTTTTTTTTATTAGACTTGCCTGGAGTTGAATTCTTGTAAATTGAATTTTAAAATTTTAAAATGTTGCTTTGCTAGAATTCAATTTACATGTACCCATTTTTGCAACATTAATTGAATTTGTTGTGTACATTTGCAATCAGTGGCCACCTTTCTCAGAGTGTGTTGTAGTATACTATGCCATAGAAATATTAATTCTTTATATTTTGTTTTGTTTTTGTGGGGGTCTACATAGTGCAACATGGCCTAAATTTGATATCTTGATTCACCCCCCAATGTCGATATTCGATATGACCCAATATTTATTGTATTAATGTTTATAAATGTATAAAACCGGACCAGACCAAATGGGTTTACATTAGAAAGTAGGTTTATTTAACAATCATAAACAGCGGAAATAAATAAATTACTTTTCTCTAAATTATTTTATCGAAAACCCCCCCAAAAAATGTTTAATGAAAAACCCAAGGCCGAAAACGGAAAGCCGAAACACCCAAATATATAATGCCGATTATTAGTCAAATTAATCATATAGGGCTATGACTGCAGAGCTGTTAACCTAGAGAAATTCAGGTGTGACTCTGTTTAACATGCTTCATCTTCAGGTGATTTTTTTACGGATATGCCTGTTTTATAGCTTTTATACGGTTGTTTCCAAGTGATAGACACTAGTCGCTAGCATCTTTTCCTCCGTCTTGGCAAGTTTTGCAGAGTAGATAAAAATATAGAAAATAAAATCAATGATATGCATGCAATTTATATGTATATTTATTGCCCATTATTTTAGGAAATGCATACATTGGAGAGTTGTTGAGAGAAATCAATAGTGAACGCAATGAAAGATAACTTCAAAATGGCTTTATTGAAGCATAAAGCTTGGTGTGTTAGAGAAGGAATGAAAGCAAATGGCCAATGCGGGTTTTCTTTTTAACCAGGTCAACGCCATCTCCTTCCATCCTGTTCACGGAACTTTGGCGACTGTTGGCTCAGATGGTCGCTTCAGTTTTTGGGACAAAGACGCCCGCACCAAGTTGAAGACGTCCGAGCAGCTCGACCAGCCCATTACAGCCTGCTGCTTTAACCACAATGGCAACATTTTTGCATATGCTTCTAGCTATGACTGGTCAAAGGTAAGATGTCTTGAACCTGATTGGAAAAAAAGTTTTATTTTACTACACTAGAGGACTTTATAATGTGACTAATAAAAGTGCATTGAGGTCACTGGTGAGCGTTCTGATTTCCACAGGGTCACGAGTACTACAGCCCCCAGAAGAAGAACTACATTTTTTTGAGGAATGCTGCGGAGGAGCTGAAGCCTCGGAACAAGAAATGGTGAGAGGCAGGCAACAACTGTCCATTAGCCTGGATACTCTGTTCACCGGATGGGATCCTCACTTCCTCTATGCACATGTGGCTTACACCGGGCCTTTGCGACCACCGCGCACCCCCTAGCATGCATGGATATGAGTAGACACTCTGATTTCAAGCCAGTTCTTTACAAGCAGAGATTCTAGCAAACTGGTTCCATGGGAATAGTGCTTTTCACAAATGACTAAGTCTCTTGGATAGCTTGTGTGGTTTCTGCATCTGTAGTGTGTACAAGCTGCCTTTGCACCTCTACAATGAGTGGATTGATAATGAAGCTTGCAGGTTTTTGAAAGTGCCTTTGCAGTGAGGCCGTGGTAAATGTTTGGCTATTTTTAAAAACATGATCAAAATAATGATAATATCTTTATATTATTATTATAATCTTTCTAAAATCATTGCATGTGAGCAGGCAATATTTGTGTGACAATCACCATTTTTGTACTGTTTATTCTGTGCCAAATGGGACATAATTTATTAAATAAAGAGCCTCTAATAAACTGTTTTCACTGACTGCCTCCCCTCCTGTCTTTTAGATTCTTCTTGCCAGGTTGCATCTGGTGTGGGGAAACGCAGACAACCAGATGGTTTAGGGAGCGTATACGCTCAAGAAAGACTCCTACCTTTCACCAAACACCTGTATCAGCTGCTGTGATGCTGCTTCCTGTCCATGGACCAATCAGAGGCCTACACAACCCAGTGCTGGTGACAACTGCTTGGAAAACTTGTCATATAAGTTTGCATACATACGGAGGGTTTGTAATTCATCTGGGTATGTTTTTCTTACATGTCCTATTGTTTGTTTTTTTTTACACCTCTCCAAAGACTGTCCATTATTAATTTGTTGTTACTCTGTGGTTTATCTCTGAATGAAATTCCTATGTAAAATAAACAAGTGCTTGGAGATACTTTGATTTGAATGCATTTATTACATCCGTCCATTCATTATAAATACTCCTTGGGCAAGAGGCAGGGTAACAAGCTAATCATGGGGCACATTTAGACAACCAACTATTTGCACTTACATTCACACCCATGAACAATTTATAGTCTTCCATTAACCCAACATGCATATCTTTGGAATGTGGGCGAAAGCCTGAGTAAACCCAAGTGAGGGGAGAACACAGGAAGGCCTGAGCCAAGATTTGAACAATGAACATCAGAACTGTGAGGAAAGATGTGATAACCACTAGTCCAAACTACTGCCCATTGTGTTTATTCTAAGAGAAACTAGGTAAGCTCGATCATATTACTGTACTAAATCGACCTTGTTTCAGGTGTAAACCTGTTACTTAATGTAGTCCCAAATGGGATCGTATAAATGTTTTGGCTTTTCACACTTATGCTTGTGTCGTGCAAGTTGACCAGCAGGTGGAGCATGTTCTCTTGTTTTGGTGTTAACCGGCGGCGTTCGGTTAGGTCAGACTTTTTTTTTTTTATTTTTTTTTTTTTTTTTAAAGGACAAATGAGATCAAAGATTCTTTATACAAGTTGAATCCTTTTAACTTGGGTATACTCAGTTGTAAAAGTGGGTGGGGGTTGCCACGAGGATATAAATGAGGTCACAGTGGTAGCAACAAAGGCCATGTGTGAAAAGTGAACTGGGTCATAGAGCACGAGGTGTGAATTAAATGCCATTTTATTGAGGTTATTAGAGTATCACCTCTCTGTGAGCCTGACCCTTGGTACTTAACAGTGGGACTCCAAGCCGCCAAGGGCGGGAAAATGTTTCTGCGGCTGCACTTCACCGTCTCCTCTTAATGTCCGTGAGAGCAACTGGCACCACTTTCCTACACCGCTTGCATCTTTGGTGTTAAATGTAAACCCTCAGCCCATTGCACCGCCTTCAGTGTTTCAAGCAGCTGATTGAAAGCTGCGTACCAAACAAGGCCATTATTCATGATCCCGAAAGTGGACCTGGCTCCACTATCACAACATGGGAGATGGCGAAGAATAAACTGGATTGTCTAACTATACAAAACCCCGAAATGAGTGAGTTACAAGATTGATCATCTCTAGCGTTTGTTCTCATTAGGGTCGTGGGTGAGTTTGCCCAGTCGACAGGGCAAAAGGTGGGGTACACCCTGGAATGGTCGCCAGTCAAACACAGAGCAAGATTGATAATCCAGCCATCCATCCATTTTCTGTACCGCTTCCCCTCACTGGGGTCGCGGGTGTGCTGGGGCCTATCCCAGCTATCTTCGGGTCAGAGGTGGGGTACACTCTGAACTGGTCGCCAGCCTTTCGCAGGGCACATATAAACAACCAACAATTTGCACTCACATTCACACCTACGGGCAATTTAGAGTCTTCAATTAACCTAGCGTGCATGGGATTTGAATCCTGGTCCTCAGAACTGTGAGGCAGATGTGCTAACCAGTCACCCACCGTGCCGCCAGATTGATGATCCATCCATCCATCCATCCATTTTCTGAGCCGCTTCTCCTCACTAGGGTCGCGGACAAATTGATGATTAGTAGAAAAATATTTTCAGTCAATTTTCTACAGCACTTGTCCTCATTAGGGTCGCGGGTGAATTTGAGCCTATTCCATCTGATTTGGTACACCCTGGTCAGGTCGCTGGTCAATCGCAGGGCAAGATGGATAATCCATCCATCCACATACAAACAAACAACCATTCACACCGATTCACACCTACGGGCAATTTAGAGTTGTCAATTAACCTACCCTGCATGTTTTTAGGATGTGGGAGGAAACCGGAGTGCCCGGAGAAAACCCACACAGGCACGGGGAGAACATGCAAACTCCACACAGGCGGGGCGGGGGATTGAACCCAGGTCCTCAGAACTGTGAGGCTGACGCTCTAACCAGTCGCCCACCTTGCCGCCCTGGATAATCATTAAACAAATATTTTCCTTAATCCATTTTTTTTCTCGTACTTGTCATAGGGTTGAGGGATAAGCTACATATCCCAACTGATTGGGGGAAAGTTCTGGTACACCCTGGAAAGGTCACCAGTCAATTGCAGGGCAAGATTAATCAATAACCAAATCCAGTATTTGCCACCTATCCAATTAATTTATTGCTTGTTGTCGTTAGGGTCCGTGTGAGTTTGAGCCTATCTCAGCGGACTGGGTGAGAGGTGGACTGCACCTCGGACTGGTCGCCAGTCAATCGAAGGGTATAATTGACCATCATTTAAATAAATAAATACAATTAAAAAAAATCAAAAAATTAAGTTGTTGTTACTGAATGTTACATTTATCAACTACAAACGCTTATTTTTTAATTGTTTTGAAAAATTTAAAACAAATTTCCAAAAATTTCAAATCACATTTGTGATTCTAAAGTTCATGCAACGGTCGCTGTGCTGAATGTAATATGCGAATTATTTGGGGAGGTTGTTTGTTTTTCTTTCCAAAGAGCACATGTGCCAAATTCGGGGTGGTGGACTCTAATACAGTACTGTATTTTATTTACAGGCAATGAATCCACGCCATGTGGACGTAGTAACTTCCTCACGGAGAATGAGTGAGGCACGGTTTGGATTATTTGGTTTTTTTTTGGTACAGTTAGGAGCCTCCTTGAAAGACAAAGGCATGTGCAGCGGGGGTTCCGAGTGGGCGGGACAACGTGAAGAAGTGTGCACGCAAGCGCTAATGTGATTGGCTAAGAGTTGTGTGGAGGGCGGAGCCACATCTCAGGCATATATAGTTACAGTCGCCACTTGTCCCCGTAGTGGCCGTTAAGAACAGAGCAGTTGTGAACGCGACCGGAGGATCCGTCACGTTAGCTAACTGTTGCGACCAAGTTGTTTTACGCGCAACACAGCGAGTTTGTGTACTATTTTTTCTACATTTCCCCCCGCCACTAATGCCGGGCCGTCATTCGAGCTCAGAGAAGTCAGTTTCGCCAGCGTGTGCGTGTGGCGCTTTGGCCGGCTCGCCAATGCTTCTGCATCAGTTTATGAACGGAGCCCTGGAAGCCATGCATCCCACAGCGCTCCAGAAGGACACCACTTTTACCAAAATCTTCGTCGGCGGGCTGCCGTACCACACGAACGACGCTTCGCTGAGAAAGTACTTCGAGGCCTTTGGGGACATTGACGAGGCTGTAGTGATAACCGACAGGCAGACCGGCAAATCGAGAGGCTACGGCTTCGTAAGTACAAGTCGAGTCCGTCACCTCTCCCCGCGATGGAGTGAGTGCACATGTTGCCCAACTGAGTGGAACGCATTGCATTTGCCGTGGTGATGTTTGTCCTTCTTTTCTTTTTTTTATGTGTGGAACCGTCGCACGTGCTGTGTTCTTCTACTTGAATTGTCTCTCTTTTAATGAGGATGAGGGATCACACAAGTTAACTTAAGAAGATTATAATTCCGCATATGTCTGCCCCCAACCCCAACGACACCGCCATTCAGCCCCCGAACAACCCTGTTTTATGGCTTAAAAGTGTGGGAGAGTCTGCCTGACTGCTCTTGGTTCCTTTATATGGCTATTTTGGAGCAGCAGCGGTGGGAGAGGTTGACCTTGTACAGCATGTCCTCCATTGTCATGGACGGAAGCGCCTCCATTGCTCACTGTTTAGGTGATTTACATTGGAACTTTGCTGCTTTTGGAAGGAATTGTCTTCATCCTGTATATGTGTGATAAACTTTGCGAAGATCTTATCTTTTGGAGGCTTTAGTCAGTCGCCCCGGCCTAACTTTTGGCCCCCCTCCTATACCATGAAGCATCACATATCTAAATCATGATGGCATTGTTTAAAAAGCCAGCGAACAAAAAGTGTCCTGTTGCATTCTCAGTCCCCGCTAATAGGTGACTTATGCCGTGTCCCTGCCAGATAAAACCGTCCGTTCTCCCTTTGACACAAAGCACAGAAGCCATGTGAGCAATGCAAATATTTACCAGAACTCTGGAAAGACCCATCAACACCAGTTCTATCAGGCCAAAGAAGGAATGGAAAATTGTTACGTGTGTATGTTTACAGGCACCATGGAAGACAATTGCTTGGTGTTTACATATCAGCTCCTAAACCAGAGAAAACTCTCCTTACGAGTCTTGTCGCTAACGGTTGAGCGTGGAGACCGGTGGTTCCGGTTAAACAGGCTTGTAGGGATGCGCATGCTGTCAGCCATGCACGTAGTTAGGTGACCAGCTGAAGTCATAAACTGCTCATTTTGTTTGGCGATGGTGGGTGTAAGCCAGCAGAAAGGGGGCGGGCGGGGTGGCCCAAAGCTGAGCTCACCTTTTATCTAAACACACTTCAGAGGTGGATTAGTGGGTCCCCCACAGCAAGGCTCCACACAGTGTAAACAAAGCCTCGTTCCTTCCTGTGTTCACAACACAGACGCCGGAGAGGGCTTTTTGGCGCCTTGCGGCATTTAAAAATGCCCTCTAAAACAATGATAGCCATGGCCTGAATTAATTCATTCATACGCAGCTTGGTCGACTCAGTGAGCTGACTGAAGCCACTGAGTTGGCAGAACATGGAAATCAAAACAGACGGGCTTGTGTAATGCCAGGAGGGAGAAAGGAGGGGGCTGGACTAAGACAAGCTCCTTAATATGACGTCCCTAATTGGATAAGCTCCTTAATTGTTACTCCTCTTAAATCCATATTTCAGCAGGTATGCCAAGGCTGCTGTCATTTGGTTGCTTAAAAAAAAATCATTTGCCTTGTTTGGATTTTAAGTGTGAGAATGAGTGTTTTATTTATTTATTTATTTTGTATTTATTCCTCCCCCCCCCTAAAAAATGCTTTTGGACAGCATGACAGTTAAGCTGTAGATTCACATAAAGGAATTCCTCTGTGTCTTATGGCAATGAGTCAACACTACAGTGAACCCCCCCATATTCTCTGTTCAGAATTAGCTAATTCATATATTTGCAGATTTCCTTTTTTAGAACCTGTCCTCTTGTTATTCACTGAAGAACTCTCATATTAACCCTTTGTTCTCAGGCTAAAGCGATAAACGAGTTACTTTGGTGCCTTATGCCATCTTGGTGCCAAGGAACTATGTTGACGTGAATTGAGGAGCTTCATTTCGACAACAGTAGTGCTTTGCTGCCAACTTGCGGCATCTGTAGGGATTTACAAACCCTTTTTAGTTGGGTTTTAATTACTCGTGGATTTTCGCTAACCCTCGTGAATAGCGGGGCTTCACTGTAGTTTGTATGCACGGTCTGCTAAACTATTGTTTCTCTGCTAGTGTTATATGCAGTAGAATACTCGTGCCCAATGAAGTTGGGACAGTGGAGGTCTGCAGGGGACGTAGCTCAACCTCACACAGCCGATGTCATGTTTGTTCTTCTAGCAAACCAGTTGAGGCTGAATCAACGGCATCTCTGCTGGTTGCAGCCAATCAGTGTGGTGCTTTTTTTTTTTTTTTGTGGCCTCAATTGCTTTAAGACACAACTTCGACCAAATTCTTAACCATCAATTATTATTCCTATCACAATGTTCATCGCCAGGTAACGATGACAGACCGAGGGGCGGCCGAGAGAGCCTGTAAGGATCCCAACCCCATAATTGACGGCAGAAAGGCCAATGTCAACCTGGCCTACCTTGGTGCCAAGCCCCGCAGCTTACAAACAGGTGGGACATGTTGTCTTTTTTCCATCTACTTATTCATGTGTTCCCATCTTGATAAACCAGCCAGCTGCAGCTATGACTTGGATGAAGGATCATACTAGTCTATTCTTGATAATAGAGGCTTATATAGGAACTAGGGATCACAAACATATGGGTGGATAACATATCGCATATCCTAAGGGAAAAGTGTTTGAATCCTTTTCTCTTCCAAACCTAATGACAATCAGCCCTGTTTCTGCTACAGTGAATGCCCGTTTATCACAGCGGATGCATTCCACAGGCTGCTGCAATAGGTGGGGAAAAAAACACACACATATAGCGAGACCAAAAGAAAAATGTGAAAAATTGTTTTACCTCTTTCACATCCTTTAAACACACTTCAAATGAATGAAACACACTTTTTGAGTATTCGTTATGACTATTAGTTTTAATGGTAGTACTTTTTAAAGTATTCCTTAGTTCTCACTCTCTCGTTCGCACAGTTTGCCAAATAAGAGGTAAAGGATGCTTGCTTCAAGCATTTGTCGCTCCAAGTTTATTGTAAAAATGACACGGTAAACATTGTATGTTTAAACACCAAACGGTTTAACCAAACCATATATTAATGAAAGTCTTAACGGTTAATGCTAACATGTAAGATGAAATGCCATAATTGGGTTAATGGAGATGCTTAGCATAGATCTTATGGAAATTATAAACCTTTAAACAACTGTTTAAAGCATGTTCAAATGCCAGGTAAAAAAAAGAAGAAAAAAAGACTAAAATGAATCATTCCAAACTTTTTACTTTACTGTGACCTATAATATGTACTCAATTGAAATGTTTTTTTTTTCTCTTTGAGAAGTAAAAATAACTGAGATAAGGTTGTTGCATAAGTGTGCACACCATCTCATAACTGGGGATGTACAGTGTGTGGCTGTTTTCAAAATTAACCAATTACTTTTGAACTCATGTTGATTGCCACCATTTAAAGTGCCTCTCATTAACCCCAAATAAAGTTCAGATGTTCTAGTAGGCTTTTCGTGACTTTTGCTTTTCTCGTAGAAGCCTGAAGATGTTGTGCTCCCAGTGACTAGTATTTGGACCTGTTCTTAATTCCTTCCACCTAGACTATGACCCCAGTTCCAGCTGAAGAAAAAAAAGCCCCAAAGCATGATCCTGCCACTATCATGCTGTATTGTAGGTATTGGGTTCTTTTGGTGATGAACAGTGTTGTTTGTGACAAACATATCTTTTGGAATTTTGGCCCAAAAGTTTAACTCTGGTTTCAAAGGACCATAACACATTTTATAAGATAAGGCTTCTGTCTTGCCAGGCTACCCCATAACCCAGACATACAGTATGAAGAAGACAGGAGATTGTTGTCACATGTATTGAACAGCTATTAGTTGCCAGAAATTTCCGTTGCTCCTTCAATGTTGCTGTTGGCCTCTTGGCAGACTCCCTGACTTGATTCGGTCCAATTTTGGAGTGATGTCTAGTTCTCTGTAATGTCACTGTTGTGCCGTATATTCGCCACTTGTCGATGACTGTCTTTAACTGTGTTCCATGTTGTGTGTAATGCCTTGGAAATAATTTTCTACCCTTCTCATGACTGATACCTTTGAACGATGAAATGCCTCTGATGTTGCGGGAAGCTCTCTGTGAACCATAGCTTGTGCTGTAAGAAGTGACTGCACAAATGTCAGGAAAAGCCTACTAGAACATCTGAACTTTATTTGGTGTTATCAGAGGCACTTAAAATGGTGGCAGATGTCTGCTGACCCCCATTTAAAATGAGTTTGAATGTGAATGTGGTTAGTTCTGAACACAGCCACATGAAGTTTTAAGAGTGTGTGCGCACACACTAAATTATCTCGTTTTTTTTTTTTTACTTACTGTCTGTAAAATATTTCTTCTTTTTTTAACTGAGTTGTAAAGCTTACAGGTCACTATGGTGGAAAATGTTTTGAAATCATTCATCTTGGTCTAATTTTATTTATATCACAAAACCCGGGCATTTGATCAGGGGTACGTAGACTTTTTATATCCACTATACAGTATATTCTCTCTGCGGGGAAGAGCCATCGCCATGTCCTCGCTTATCTTAATTGTGTCTGCAAAGAGCTCAGTGCTGTGCGGCATTTTGCGGCACAACGTGGTACTGCACTGGAGGCGCACAACTCTAAATTTGAACTTACCTGTATACAGTGGTACCCCGCTATTTGCTGGGGAATAGGGACTGAGCTGGACCGCGAAAGGTAAAAATCTGTGGATAATTGACACCCAATATGTAGTAATTGCATTGGAAGAGAAAAAACAAACTTGTTTTTAATCCAACAAATTCTTGAATAAGTGCGGGTAAAGCACCAATAAGTGTTTTTGGGGCTGGTTCCCCCCCAAAATAAAAAAACTAATTTACTAAATATTTTTTTAATCAGGGTGGGGGGAGAGAAAATGGGAAAAAAATCAGCGAATGCGCAGGTGCCGAACCGTGAGTATGCGGGTATCCAATGTACTGTAACAACACACAAAAACGATCACTTAAAAATCCGCAACGGTGCGGGGGAATGCAAGATGAACCGCGATATAGCGGAAGGGGGGGTTCACAGTATTGCACATTGTTTGCACAAAGATTTAAACAGGCCCTGCCTCTGTCTCCCCATGGTCTCTGTATATTGTTCTCTGCTCCTCCTCTGTAAATGCAAATGTGTGTTTTCGTGTGTGTGTCTGACAGTCGACCTCGTATCTTGCAGGCATATCCATCGGAGTGCAGGCCATTCACCCAGCATTCATCCAGAGGCAGTATGGGTAAGTGAAAGGGAGTGGGCGCTTGTTGTGTGCGTGCTCTTGTGTTAGACGCTTTGTGCGATGCCACTAGGCCACCTATTCCTTGGACAAACAGGGCCTCTGGAAAGTACATGTCAGTTTCTCGGCCAGCATGCAACTCCAGAGGGTCTCTATTAGCATATTAGAGTTTTCTAGGCCAGGGGGCTAGCTCACATATCTGTGATAATAGAAGGGCATTCCAGAGGTGAATGTGTGACTCACTTGTTAAGTTTTGTCAGGAGCTTATTGACTTGTCCACTCTTCCTTGAGTGGGCTGGGCATCCTGGAAGCAGCTGTGTTGTACAAACAGCCGCTCAGAGATATGGTCTGCTGAGCGCCTAATGAGCGTTTCACTATATTAATGAAACCTTGACACCACCAACCACCTGCGGCTCTTGCCTATCACTACATCAACCTTTTTTTAAACCCAGTGTACGACGTACATTCATGAAGTTACGTTTTGTGGCTTCACCTTCACTCCCAGCATTTTTATAGAATCAAACATCATCCTCGTAAAAAGTAGTGCGTTGTAATTAGCAGAACATGGACAGTTTGAGGAGGTTATCTGACCTTTCACGAGCTTCTTTGATATTATGACAAAATATAAAGCATCCCAACAATAGCAATGCTTGCAAGCATCTACAACTGAAAAATAAAGTGCAAGAGTAGAAAATAGGTTTATCTGTTTTAATTTATTCAAAAAAAAAATCATAAAGTATGGGTCTGTTCCCCTTACATGACACGTTTAACACGTTAAACAAACACAGTACATATACATGATACTAACTGGCTTCTGTTGTACTGTATATTGTGTAGGTCAATTGTTAGCGTGTACTTGGAGGCAATTTTAATGGACTGGACTATTTGGTTGAAATCAACAAGGGCCTTTTTCACAAAATCAAAGTGATGCCCTTTTACAGTATATTGAACAGACCAGGGTTTTAAGAGTGCATCTTCCTGGAAATCCCAGGATTTTCCACTCTCCATAGGGACAATGATAAAATAACACGTCTCCCCGCTACCCCCCAAAAAACTGTCTTTAAGTGGCAGTGATTGTCTATTCATGTCCCATTTAATCAACCCGCACTGGGTATTAATAATCTGCTGGGAATATATCCCATTTTGTTCCGGGTCACACAGAGGACCCTGGAAAGTCCCATATCTGTTACCATGGCGATCACAGATTGCTCCAAAAGCCCTCAGGGTTTTAAAATGTGGTGTTTTGAGGTATGGATCTGGCAGGTGCTGGCTCATATTACAGCCTTTTACACCCCTTTAATCACCCATGGCCACCACCAGAGATGCAGAGTGACACACCAAGCACCTGTCCTCTTGCCCCTGAGTTTTCGAGATGGTGAGTGACAGACGCAGGCCTCCCTAAGACGCATGGCCTACAAGTGGCTTTTCTTTCACCCCCCCTTGACGACATATGGTGTGCTGACATGGTCTGAAGTGGGATTGTAAGCGGAACAGTAGTATTGTACACAGTGTGCGCGTGTGTTATAGCTATAGTCAGCAGATGCTTAGGACTGTAAGGGTCAGAGGAGGTGAGGCCAGTATTATTGTTTTTGATATGAAGGACCGCCCCCACCATATTCACGCATACTTTCCCGGTCCACAGTCATCTACAGTATGTATGTAGGCTTGTTCCTTTTGCCCTGTGTTTTGATTTACTGTAAATCAGTCTCTTCCCTAGCTGCCACTAGCACTGTGAAAGCTGACACCTCTGCAAGACAGTGTGGGAGTTAAAGTGGGGGGTCCGAGTTTGGTAGTTAAAGGGGAGGGGTGGGTGGTGGGGGTTGCTTTTAATGAGGCAGCGTGCATCCTAGGAAACACACCACTACAGGTGTGAAACGTCGCTCCCCAGAATTCATCCTCAAGTGGAAAGGGAAGGATACTAGGTGGCGTGTTTCCATGTAAATGCCTAAAAGGAACGAGATACACTGGTTGAGTACTTTTAAATATTAATTTTTAATATCAGCTTGACTAACAACCAAAATCATAATACTGCTGTTGTGTTGTTGCTGTTGCAGTGTGTTTTAAATTTACTGCAACCAGCAAATCCTTTCTTGGAGAAGTCCAACTTTAAACTTTCATATAAACCGATGAAGATTATTCAAAGTACACATTTGGGAAAGACTGCTTGTGCACGTTCGCACATTTTCTATATAAAGTGGGTGTTTCCATCTGAATGAGGTTCCTTTTCATAAATTTGTAGTCCGATGTGTAGACATATCCTAAACACTATTAGATATTCTCTTCTGATGCACACGTGTTACACTGCAAAACCTGATAGTCATTTCATTTCCAGAAATATGTCGCACCTCTTTGTGATATCCTGATGACAATGTGGCCGTCGGGCTTTTCCTGCCTGTATTTGTAATATTTACAAGTTACATTGAGATGCGACATAGGGCAAAGATAGAGGTGGCAAAGGCCAAACAAGAGGCATATGATGACATGTATGCCAGGTTGGACACTAAAGAAGGAGAAAATGATCTATACTGGTTGGCCAGACAGAGGGCTAGAGATGGGAAGGATGTGCAGCAGGTTAGGGTGAGTAAGGATTGAGATGGAAATATGTTGACCGGTGCCAATAGTATGCTAGATAGATAGAAACAATACTTCGAGGAGTTGATGAATGAGGGAGAAGGGAGAGTAGAAGAGGCAAGTGTGGTTGACCAGGAAGTGGCAATGATTACCGTATTTTCACGACCATAAGGCGCACTTAAAAGTCTTGAGTTTTCTCCAAAATGGACGGGGCGCCTTATGTGTGCACAGAGTTCCAAAATCTGTAAATGTCGTTGTGTGACTTTGATGAGCACTCCGCTTGACTGACTGGGAGCATTTCCTGCCGACACGCTGCTTATATAGAGGAAAGGCGAACGTGACTGAGGACAGCATGGCTGGACGGATGAGGAGAAAATGAGAGGGTGGCTGAGTGAGGTGTACATAAAGAGACCAGATTTTGTTTTCCACGTGTTACCATCCCTGTTGATCAGTGACTCCATGCGCGCTCATCTCACAGTCGCTGTGAAAAACCAAGTGCAGCAAATCAACTCGGAGCTTGCCATCATTCCGGGAGGCCTGACGGAGGAACTCCAACCGCTGGACATCGGCGTAAACAGGGCGTTCAAAGTGAAGTTCCGAGCGGCATGGGAGGGATGGATGACAGACGTCTGGGCTAAGGTATCTGCTTTGACTGTCGTTCGAGCTTTCCCGAAAGCCGGCATCTCTGCTGAACAGCCCCCCGGCAACGAGACTGACTCCGACAATGACGAGAGGGAACTCGGCATGTTTGATGGAGAACTTGCCCAGCTGTTCATTTCGGATACAGAAGATGAGGACTTTGATGGATTTGTGGATGAGGATTGATAAAAAAATAACGTCACATTGTTAAATACTTCAATAATGTGCAACCAAACTCAGTTTTGCTCCCGCTGCCTTTTTAAAAACATATGCTAGCATGCATGCTAGTGTATGTTTTAGCGTGCATGCATGCTACCTGTGTTAAATACAGAAATAGACCCCGTAACTGAGACTGCGCCTTTTAATACCTTATGGTCGGGGGAATTGTGGTACTGCATGCGGTACTGTGGTACTGCATGCGGAAGTCTGATGTTACAGAGAACTATGTTAAAATTATACAGTACATGTACTAGTGCAGCAGAACAGTGGTGAGGTGTGCTGTAGGTGTGACAGACCAATTTAAGGTGAAGGTGGGACTGCATCAGGGATCAGCCCTGAGCCCCTTCCTGTTTGCAGTGGTGATGGAAAGGCTGACAGATGAGGTTAGACTGGAATCCTGTGGACCATGATGTTTGCAGATGACATTGTGATCTGCAGGGAGCAGGCGGAGCAACAGTTAGAAAGATGGAGGTATCCACTGGAAAGCAGATGAATGAAGATTAGCCGAAGTAAAACAGAATATATGTGTGAAGAAACGGGTCCAAGCAGGTTGGAACGGGTGGAGGAAGGTGTCAGGTGTGTTATGTGACAGTCTTTGCTTAGGATAAAGGGCAAAGTTTACAAGACAGTGGTGAAGTCAGCCATGATGTACGGATTAGAGACAGTGGCACTGAAGAGACAACAGGAGGCAGAGCTGGAGGTGGCGGAAATTAAGATGTTGAGGTTCGCTCTCGGAGTGACCAGGTTGGATAAAATTAGAAATGAGCTCATCAGAGGAACAGCCAAGGTTCGATGTTTTGAAGACTGTTAAGAGAGGGCAGACTTCGATGGTTAGGACATGTCCAGAGGAGAAATAGTGAGTATATTGGTAGAAGGATGATGAGGCTGGAGCTGCCAGGCAAGAGTGCAAGAGGAAGACCAAAGAGAAGGTTGACGGATGTCGTGAGGGAAAACATGAGGGCAGTTGGTGTTCGAGAGGAGGATGCAGGAGATAGGCTTAGCTGGAAAAGGACGACGCGCTGTGGCGACCCCTAACGGGACAAGCCGAAAGGAAAAGAAGATGATTTGTAATATTTGCAAGCATTCATTTCAAGTATGCGTCTCTGACCAGGCCATCCGCACAGTGCCGTTGTGTCAAAATCACACAGGCTAGCCGCAGTCAGCACAAAACCAGCTGATCTCGTTTTTTTCTGGCCCGTGTCCACATTCCCCTGTCACTGGTTCACGGTCCACAGCAGAGCTCTCAGCGTCCACTTACTGCTTATCTCTATAGATGGAAGTTAAAATTAAAGCAAACACCTCGTTGTGTTATATCAATAAAAGGATTGCTTTTGTCTCGCCTTATCCTCTGCATTCCATTTGAACGACACATGATCCATTTCGATTTCCATGTGGTAGTTTACATCAGCGGCCTCCAGCCAAGGCCAGCGACAAGGCATGTTCTGTACACATGACGGGTGTGCGGGCACCACACACACTAATGTATACTCGTCGCAAGCGGTGCATGAGGCTGAATACTACTTGTTTGCTCATTGACCATTGTAGCCTATGTATAACCATCCCATTCATTCATCAGATTAGTTTCTGACATTGTATTTTGCTCCTGCTCAGGGATGAAGTGGTTGACTTTTAAAGGGGACAAATTGTTGAAAATTGGCTTTGATATTTTTTTATACAAACAGAAAAAAAAAATCCTAACCACCGCACTACTTTTACTCTGTTACATTTGCAGTTTGGATAAGTTGTACTTGTCAGAGAGGTTTGAATGCAGCATACTTTGTACTTGTACCGTAGAAGATACGGTACTTTTCCTCCGTTACAATGATCTACATGCAGCCTGCTACTTTTATTTATCAGTTATTGCTTATTTATCTTTTTCTTTCCCCCCCCCCCACCGTGTGCCATCTGTTTCGACCACGACTTCCTCATTTGGCACAGTTTGCTCCAATACAACGTAACCGCTAGTGAAGTTTGACTCTACTTCACCAATCAAATGACACAAGACTGTCACATGACCGCACACAACATCTTCTATTGGCCGTCGCAGTATTGTTTGGGACTGTCTGCCCAAACGTGGCTATTCCATCTTACTTCTAAATTGAGAAATAAGTTGCAGGTGTTTTTGTTGTTGTTTTACCTGCGCACATTAGCCCTATTTTATGGTAATTAAAAGTAACTGTAAAAGATGCATCTTTTGGGGTACGTGCTAATCGCACACACACACACAGCACATTCACATTTTATTTGTTGATTTGTATTTTATTTGACGTTAATGCTTAGATTTAAAAAAATAAATCAGAGGTTACCATTTAATCAGTAGTTGAGTATTTTTTTTTTTCACCTAGTACTTTCTTACTTTTACCCAAGTGATTTTTGGGAGGACTAATTTTTACTTCGACAAGAATCATTACTTTCAAGTAACAGTACTCTTACTTGAGTACAATATTTGGCTCCTTCCCCCACCTCTGCAAATACAGTAGGTCTCTGGAGTGCCTGCCCACCCATCAAGTGTGAAATTAAACAACCAAGTAAATCTTTGATCTGGCTATTTCTGAGAATGTCTGAATTGTGACATCACAAACGGCGTTCATTTGCAGTACTGACTCTGGAGGGAGTCTCGGTCTCCCGAAGTCTCCAATAACACCACAAAGAGTCACTAGATTTGTTGCTTGTCTCTTTTTGAAATTGTATTTTATTTGCTACAGGGGTCGAAAAGGTCACCGACTGTAGTGACAACGTGGTTAGGGCCCAAACACTGGGTCGTTGCTTGCGTCAATCACATGTCAAGTACATTCCCAAATTACAAAGCCCCTGTCTTGATGCAATGATCCAATCTGTCTTTTTTCTGTTTTTGCTTGACAATAATCCTCCTCCTGTCCAACTTCCTGCCTGCCACGGTTGCTGTATGCTGCCAGCTGACGATCAGAGGACACCCCCCCCTTGTCCCCCAAATATAGGACTAGTCCCGAGGAAGGGTTTGACAGAAAATGTCCCACCCCCACATCTCCTCTCTGCGCAAGGTGCCAGTGATGGCTTGAGAGTGTCGTGCAGTGCTGTGTGCTGTGATGGATTGGAGTGCCTTTTTATCTTTTCCAGTTTTGTGTGCGAGTGATATGAAGTGAAGCGGTCACACCGATTGCGGTGTGACTCTACCTATTATGGCATGGTTTGGGGTTTGCAGTGGTTACTGGCGTGTGGGAGGGTGGTGTGTGCGCGTGTCGGTGAGCGTGATGACATCCCTATCCTTGCATGCTTCCGTCTCTTGCTTTGTTGATTCCACGGCAGCCTCTCATTACTGATGATTGAAGACTGAAAGTGAAATGTTTTTATCAGCACTGAGAGGCAGCTCAGTGAGTGACATTTGTTGTGATGGTCTTGTCTCTGTCCATAAATGTTTTGCCAATGAAAACTATAGCATCGAGTTTTGAAAGCAGAAGGGGTCTCGATCAATTTTTTTTTTTTTTTTTTATTATTATATAAAAGGGGAACTTCTATCTGCTATTCCTCTCTGCTCTGCCTTTCAAACACTGGATAGCTCCTCAACGCAGAACGGAGCAAATCCTGTTGGATCGAGTGGCAAAAGAAGCACCATATCAACCAAGCAGACCCGTTTTGCTCAGTTCATATGCATTGTCTTGCCTTTCCATTGTCAAAAGTCGGGCCCGACCGATTAATCGGCTGATAGTAGCCCTTTTCAAATCAGCTGATATTTAGCTAATTTTCCTCTCTCACACAAATGCGAAAGGACGAAGTGTTGTAAAACAGTCAAATGTTCTACCTTTAATTCATATCAGTATTGTTGTAAGCGTTAAGGGACCAAAGACCAAGTTATTTTATTCATTATATATTTAAATTAATCATCTGATTTATCGGTTATCAGAATTTTATTTCTGTAAGTGATTTTAAGACATTGGTAGATGTGGAATGTACAGTACATATAACTTGGTGTATGAGTGAGCTGAAGCTGGTAGTTAGTATTTTTTTTTTAACTAAAATGTTAATCGGGATTGCTAACCATTTAGCATTTTGGTGTCTCAAATTCTGTACACCACATTTATACCATACCCTCAGTACCAACATATGCAGTTTAAGTATTGAAGTCCATCCCTCATAAATGAGAATAAAATGCATGTTTGTAGTAAAATGAAAAATAAATAAGAGGGCGGGGGGATTATTATTGTTTTTTTTTTTTTATTATTATTATGATGTTTTTTTTAATCAATAGCCAATAGGAGAATTGATTCTAAAAAGATTTGATCGTGACAGCCCTGCTGCAATCTGTCAGTTGCTCTGCAAAGAATCCTCGCATGGCAATGGAATGGTGAGACCATAATCTACTCTTCTCGAAAGCCACCTTCGCACCAAGCGGTACAGCTAAGGCAAAGAGGAATATGACCTATAGTTTAATACTGCCTGTTGACATTCTTCATTAACAATAAACATGTATAGTTTTGATGTTTGTGTTCTTAGTATATGTATTTTGCAAAAGTCATTAAGCCATGACTAGCCTTGCTACAATGACCTTTTTCACATTGCAGTCATTTTGACATACTTCAATAGTAAATAGAAGAGCAGATGATTGTATCCACAAAACCTTGTTGGTGGTTGTTTTCACAATTTGATGTCACAAATGGAACCCATCATCATCAATCATAATATCCACCTGTCATCCTGTATAAAACAGGAAGTCGCCTGCTAACTAACAGGTGGACAAACATAAATATGATTCACCACATCAGTGTACTTCTGCTAATAAATGACATTTATAGTAGTTGTACTGTGGTCATTCTAGCATCGCTAACAGAATGCATTTCTAGTGGCTGCAAAAGACATTTGCACTGTACTGGATGTCAAGCAATGAATGGTCTTCAGCATGTCCAGCTTGGGAGGGGAGGGTCAGGGCTTGAGTCTTGCTGTGGACAAAACAAAGAAATAGCCAGGAGTTGTTGGATGCTAGTCTGCATCCTGACTACTGTCGAGGTGCTTTTGAGCATCACACTGACACGCTTCTCAGCTCAGGGATGCGGTCACCATTTGCACGCTTTGTCACTTTAATATGTGTGTGGTGTGAGACAAAAATATACAACGGAGTTTAAATTTAATTTCCCCTTGAGGGATTGAAATCAGTGCAATCAGGTTATTTGGGGAGTCCTGGTTTTTATAAAAAAAAAAAAAAAAAAAAAAGGGGGGGGGTGACTTGGTTCTAGAGACCCTGTGACCCCTGCACCACACAGCTTTAATCACCTAAGAGCTACAGCAGCATTGATAAGCCCCTTGCAGCGTGTGTGTGTGCGTGTGTGTTGTGTGTGCGTGAAAAGCAGCAGCTGTTAAAACACTCTGCTGGTGCCTGAACTTGAAAACCTGCCAGTGACAGCTGACTCTATCATTCAAGCGGCCCTCCCCACGCTTGGAGCTGAGACGGCCTAACCGAACATGTTTGGTAGGTTTTCGCTAACTGACATCAGAGACAGAATGTCGAGTCATCTCCATCTCTTCCTAACTGCCTGTCGTTCGCTCAGCCATGAGAGTCGCTGCTCCCCAGTTTGTTTTACGCTCTGGAGGCAATGTATACAATAGAAGCCAGACCCTCTTGACTGACAAACCTTGTTTGGTCTTTTTGTGCGTCTGCGCAGGTTGGCCCCGCCCTACGTCTACCCGCAAGCCTACATGCAGCCCAGCCTGGTTCTGCCCGCCCAGCTCTCGTCCTCTGTGAGTAGCAGCCCGTACCTGGACTACAGCGCGGCCTACACGCAGTATGCCCAGGCCGCCTTCGAGCAGCAGTATCCCTACGCCGCCTCCCCGGCCGGCTTCCTGGGTTACAGCTACGCCGCCAGCCCCAGCGCCACCGTGGGGCCGGCCCCCGCCGCGACGGCGCCGTCCAGCGTGCTCCCCGCCCTGCCCTCGGCCGGCGGGCCGGCCTCGGCCTTCCTGCACTACGCTCCGCAGCAGCAAATCCAGCCCGACCGCATGCAGTGAGCTGGGGAGGGAGCGTGAAGGCAGGGTGGAAAAGGTGGGAGAAGGGGGGGACCTTATGAACCGAGGATGGCAGAAACGCCCTTTGGGGCTACCTTGTTTTCGGGGCGTTTCAGGAAACGGATTTGGGACTATTGCACTATACGCTATGTATCAGGATGTCCCCTTTGCTCGTTGGGCAAAGGGTGAAGGTGTGGGTGGGAGGTCTTGGGGCTTGTACGGATTGGCAGACTGAGAAGCTTTAATGTTTAAGATCTCTTCCAAGGGCTTCTAAAAGCTGAGTCTTCATTTATAATAATTATTATTGTTGTTGTTGTTCTTTGTATAGTCCTTTATTATTATATTGATGTCATTGTTTATTTGTAAGCCATCGTTATCATTATCACACCTCTTGGCTCAGTCAGTGGAACGGCGCGTCTGCGGTACATGTTGTTTTGAGAGCATTCGGGGACATATTTACACGCTCCAAAGTATCTCAGCTGGATGCGAGGGTGACTGCTGCCCTCGGACGCTTGGCAGCCGGAGATGACCGGGTGATGACTGCGGAGGCCCGCAGTCAGCCTCCCACTCTCGCTATCCTCGGTGAGGTAAAGCACTGCGCCGCCAAGAACAAACTCCCAGTGCTCACTCAGCTCAGCTCCGACCTGGAGGACATAATGTTTCACCTCTGAAAAACATTAAAAAAAAGAGAAAGAAAAAAGAAACTTCTCAATGTGTGAGCTGCATTGTATTCTGCCTGGACAATGTCAGGAAGACATTTTATGATTCTTTTTATTAAAGAGGCCTTAATAAATAAATCAATTAAAAAAAAAAAAAAAGTATGCCTTTTTTTTTTTTTTTTTTAAATGTCCTGATTCACAAGAGCTCCTTTTGCCGGAGAACGAAGTGCAGACTTTGTAACTGCTCTGTTTTCAGCAGTCAGTCATTAACCTGACCCACTAGTATCTTGCTTATTTTAGGTGGATGGCGATGAGTATGAGCAGTACGTGGCCGTTTGGGACCAAGCGTGCTGTGTATCTGTAATAGATGGTAGCTGACACTGCGCTCAACCAGTGCATTGTTTGCTTGTTTCTCTCCTCTGTATCTCACTGGCACCAATTGTCCAAGCACTGCATTCAAGATATTTTCAGTCCTCAAGTACATTTACAATATTTATATGTGGGTATTTATAAGAGGTACTAAGTTAAGTAGCGTTGTTGTTGTTTTTTTTTTTTTTTTTTTTTTCTTTTTCTTTTCTTCCTCTCTCTCTCTTTTTGTACTATGACTGTAGTTGTAGCACTGATGCCGATTAACCTTTTAGAAGCATACCTGCACATCCTTGGGTATTGTTTTGTCACCATGTCGGTGCATTTGTGTGAGTGCTGCTACAGATGATGCCTATTTGTAGATCATTCTGGTTGCATCAACGAATGACTTTTATAGTCCCTTTAAGAAAAGCCATACAACAAATTGAGAATAAAGAATTTGTACTTAGAAATGCCTCGACTTTTTTTTTAGTAGTCGTATTTCTTTGATTCGCTTTCAGCCATCAGTCATTTCCATCGCATCCAACTTCAAATTTCACAAAAACGAAGCTAACTGTGCAGGGTGAAGCTTTAGCTTATTGTGCCTACAAAAACAAAGCAGCCGCTCTAAAACATCCTGAAGAAGTCAAATGAACTCTATAAATAATAATTAAAAACCACAATTTCATCACAACAGTCCAGCTAACAACCAAAAGTTGCATTTTCATAATTACAGCATGTCTGTTTATACAGTATGTGCTTGATTTATATATATTTCCATTCATTTTCACAGCCATTCCACAAATGAACGCCTCTGACATGTCTTCATTATATTTGGTCTTGTGTTGTCTTTTTCACACCTGTTCACCTCGGTCATAACGACTGATTCCAAACCACTTCGGAGTACGACGGGAAAGTAAATTATGTATTTTGTACCATTATCTGTGCAAACACGTCTTAAGCTTTGAGCATTTAGATAAGTAGGACGTTAGTTTGTTCTTTGAGGTGTGGTGATTTATAATTTTTTTTTTTTTTTTGTAAATTCCAAATAGGCCGAATGATGGTTTTATGTGTGTCACCCCATAGTCATTTCTAATTTAGGACATCCTTGGTTTCATTCAAAAAAAAAAAATGGTTGCAGTCCACTGTTCCTGTCAATCACTGAAAAGGTTAGTTGTGTTTCATTGTTGGCACATGACTGTGGTGGTAACATGGGGTCCCAGGGTTCATTTATGTGTGCGCGTTATCCAGAGGAGCGTGTGTGTCACTGGATCCTTCGCGTGTGTGTGTGTGTGTGAGGCCCCAGACTTATCAGTCCTCAACACCACCACCTGCCAGGGTGCTATGTGTTCTCTCGAGCAGCGCTCAAGCATTCTCTTCGCTGTCAGTTGTTGATTGCCCAAAGGGGGGAGAGAAAAAAAAAAAGAACTTTTATTCCCTTTTGACTCGACAAGCTCAGCTAGTTTTATTTTTCCTTCCAACTTGATCTCGCTTACGTCGGCACTTCGAGAAGATGTGTCACTTTAACGTGCCTCTTCGACTGGAGAACAAAACACAGGCAAGGTTGTTGCAAATAAACAGCATCATCCTCTATCCACTAAAGGGAAAGTGTGTACAGTGTGTATCATTTGAATAAAGACAACAGTAGTGTTGTGCTGCAGAGTTTGTGATGCCCCTCAAACACGGTTGAACTCAACTGTGTCTTACTGAAAAAGGTTTCCCTTTTTTTTTTTTTTTTTTTTTTTTTTGTCATCCTTGAATTCATATTTCATAAAATGGTAATGTATTGACTACACTGATTTTAATGGCGCGACACCACTGAAAACAACAACTGCAATGTTAAACTTAGTACCCCTCTCAAAGTTGAGCATTTTTATATTGCTAAAGGCAAATTCAGGTGTACCTAATGAATTGTCTGGCGAGGACAATTCCCTTTAAAGGATTTTGTAATATCGGTGGAATAACATAACACAATCTCTGCTGTTTGAGTGTGAACTTGTTGTTCTTGTTGTGAGGCCGCGATGACACCCCTCCCCCACCCCCTTTTTCCCCCCCTTGTCTTTTTCACTGTTTATCTTTCACTATCTCGCCACCCTATTCCATGGCTGTGCTCTCACTCGCCCATTGATTTACTCAACTCTGGCTGTCATTTGTGTTTTTCTTCCCTTGACATTTGTGCCACTCTTTTCCACTCTGGCAAGCGCGGTGCTGTTTCTCCGCACGCGTCATTGCTTATTCTCTCCACTCTCATCTTCTTTCCTTTTTCTCTTTCGCTTGCCTCGTCAAGACGCACCAGCGAAGAGTCCAAACTGAGCTGACAGTGTGTCAGCTTGATTGAAAAAAAAAAAAAAAAAAGCAAGCTTGGTCAGGCCCTCGTAATGCTGAGTCACCATGAGGCCTATCTGTTTCAGCCCCTTTCCCTGTGTCTCTCCTTCACACGCTCGTGTAAATAGGTTCAAGTCACATCTCACTCGCTGCAAGCTTCTCGCAGCTCTTGACGTATTGGGATTCCTCAGAAGTGTCATAAAAATGGCCCCGCCCAATCAGACCTCTGTTCAACTTCAATCCCAACTATGCAAATACGCACCGTGTGTGTGTCATTGGCGCGGTGTGTTTTTTTTAAAACATCAAAACATTGCCACCCCGTGCACTGCCTGATATGAGATCCAATACACGAGCTGCCTTTACGAGGATAATGAATCCTCAGTTTCGTTTGACACTGTCAAATAGATATTCATTGAGTACGGTTGTGGGGTGAGTTGAACTATGTACAGTCTCACAATTTCAAGTGACTTGTACGGGGTGACAAGGTTTTGAAATTATTGATCTCGGTCTTATTTGTATATCACCAAAAGCTATCGTTTGAACAGGGGTGTGTAGACATTTTAATGCACTGTACATCATCAGAGAGCTACGGTATCTCTAACATGTTCATTTGTCATGTTAGCGAAACGATGTGAACAAAGTACAGGATGAGGAATACGATAGACAATTTGTAAATGTATTGTTAAAAGAATACCTCTCTGATGAAGATTTCGTTATCTTTGTAAAGGCACCATTTATGATGCAGGTTACCTGTGGTGGCATGTAACTAAGCACAAATTGAGTTGACTAAATTTCGTAATTGTTCATTTTTAAGGTATTTTTTAGTTTGACTCCCTATATTTGAAAACAGGTATCTGTACTTTCTATTCATGACTTTGTCCAAATAAGTTTGTTACTTTTCCCAACCTCCACAGATGACGACACACAGCCTAGACAAAGTAAATAGAAATGTAAAGTCAACCCCAGTTGAGATCTCGGTCGACTGATTGATTGAAATCTTGGGGACAAAAACGACGACACGGAGGAACGTGACCGAGGGAGCGGTAACGACGATGACGCAACAGATTCGGAGCAGCAAGATATTCCCCGACCTTTGCCTTATTCAAGAGAATCGTCCGACGTTGTCAGTGTGGGCGGAGTGGTACGACTTTTCCCAGGAGCAACAAATTGATAATCGTGACGGAGAACTAACTCCACACCACCTGCCCTGTCTGTCAGTGTGGAAGAAGTACCAACTTTATTACAAAGCAACAAACAAAGGCTCAAAGGAACACTTTGTGTAACAAAATTGCATGCAATACAGTAGCAATACACTGTACCTGCATAACTATTTGAGATCATGTCAGCCTAAAATCCACCAGCTACTGTCTAATCTGAAAAAACAGATGGTCTTGGTTTAAAAAAATATATATATATTATATATATATATATATATATATATATATATATATTATAGGAGAATTAGAATCTCCTTTGGAGTATCTGCTATGTATGGAATTTGCATGTTCTTCCAGTGTAGTCATGCGTGTTAAGGCTCATTGAAGACCAATCCAGGGTTTACGCTCACTCTCTGTCATTTGGGTTAGGCTCCAGTTAACAATGATCCTGATGAGGACAAGCATTTTATCAAATGGATGGATGGCTCGTACCCCTCCCTCGCCATTAACAACTTAGAGGATATATAAAAATGGGGCCTGTGCGATTAGACGTTCTCCTGCTGTGACTCCTGGACCACAAATAGATCCATTTGATCCTGGAAAGTGTCACATCCGAGATAGTCAGAGCCTCTCACTTCAAGCTTCACTTGCACCCTTAACTCATTCAGATAACACCGGCTGTCTGGAGTGAGCCAGGTCTGATGAGGTACACCAAACATGTCCGAGACAAGGAACAATGAAAGGAGCTTGTACGTACTGTATATTGTCAAAAGCATTGGAAATATTCATACTCACTCGAGTGCAGACCTCTGTCAAGTTGAAACAATTTGAATTTGGATCCGCATCGTGTATTATACTTCGATGTACCAAAAATCCATCCATCCATTTCTGGCCAAAGACTTAAGCACAGTACTGAAAGCCAGCAGTCCCCAACAAGCGGGCCATGAACCCGTATCGGTCTGTGAGATGGTTTTATACCGGGCCGCGCACAGAGAGAATGAACGAAAAATATTTGTTGGTTCAGCAGAGTCTGAAATACGTTTTATTTCAAAATGAAATGTATAAGGCCAAATGACGAGACAGAAGTAAAAGAGCCTTCATCTTTCAAGAAAAACAAAGTTGGATTTAAGAGACAATGTCAGCAGTCCTACTTCAAATACGGGTTTATCGCTACAGGTGATTGCCACGCGCCAAGCCCGCTCTGCATAATATGTGGTGACAGGCTTGCAAGGTAAGCAATGAAGCCTTCAAAACTGCCCACAAAGGCACTGAACACCTTGCTACCTTTTCCAACATTTTTTTTTTTTTTTTTTTTTTTTTTTTTTTGCAATGATGGAGACCAAAACAAAATTACAGAGTAGATTTGCTTGAGTAATAGACTTTGGTTGTCATTGTCTCGCTGACGAGCGAGAAGAACTACATTTAGCTTAATATTTGGTTCTATGCCAGTCCGTCACTTCATGAAAATTGGTCCATGGAGCGAACAAACTAAAAAAAAAAAAAAAAAAAAAAAAGGTTCAGGACAGCTGCGGCATCGTATTATTGCCACCGCCCGGCCCGGTGCTCTGGCTCCCGTCAGCCGCGGGCCCAACATGGTGCCGTCACACCTCCAGCTTCTTCTGGCACCTTGACAGTGGACGGTGATGCTGAGAAGAGCCAGAACAGGAATCCTCACAGGACTTATCAAAAGAAATTAGGATAAAGAGGGACTACTTATTTCCATATTGACCTGGCTGCTCGTCATTATGTAGAACGTGTAAATGTTTTGTTTCTGGATTATGTTCCTGTACCAGCAACAGACATCTTCTATCTGATCATCCAATCCTTGTAATAATAATAATAATAATAATAATAATAATAGTAATAGTAAAAAAAAATAGTAATGCATTACACTTACACTACACACGCATTACACTTACACTACACTACACACAAGTTTTCTTTCCCTCAAGCAAAGCCCCCGGGGAGGGCTGAACTGTAATCAACCCACTCCCCACCCCACACGTCCAGGGGGCAAGAAAGACGAGGTGCCACAGACGCTTTCGGCTCGTATTCATTTCACATCGCGCCAGCCTGCCAGTGTCGGCATGCAAACATACAAATGATTTCAACCACCCTGAAGCTTGCTCGTGTCATTCTGCATATGAGCAGCAAATGTTGTGTGGCATGCAAACTCTGTTTTTTTGTTGTTTTTTGTTGGGCGGGGGGGGGGGAGATCCCCTTCTAGTTGTAAGCAAAGAACTTGCCCTTCACTCCAATATTTAACTACAATATAGGGTTTATGATTATACGTGGCACACACAATTAAGGGTATTCTTACAAAAAGCATAATTTTCACAACATTTTGGCCTTTCATTCCCACCGAAATGTTTTGGACTAAAAATGGAGCTTTTTGGAACCGTTCGGCCAGGGCGGAGACGCCGTTTGATTTTGTCTTGTGTTTTTTAAAGGATATCAGGAAGATATGGTTGACCAACACAGCATGCTACACAGGGGCGTCAAACAGTGAGGAAAAAGGGGACAACTGTCTCTGGGCCCTGAGCCGTCGGGGGGGGGGCTGTCCTTCCTATCTGGCAGGGGGCCCCCAAAAGTTACTCAGAATAAACTTTTAGAGACCACTGACACTCAAATTCAGTCAGATGATCGGTTTTTGTGTACAGTGCCCCATTTTAGCCAAAGGTCACCAAAAAACAACTATGTATACAAATTTCAAAAACGTTGTTGACGCCACGGTAGAAACGATAACATTTGGACGTGCACCCAAGAATTATGATATTTCAAGTATCAACATGGAAAACAAGGGAAACTGTTGCTTCATCTTCTCCATGTTTTGCGTGGCATATTATGAAGCACACTACTGCAACGTACAAGAATGGAACACCAATGGCAACTTTTTTTCATATCAGACTTGGACCGCTTTCCTTTACCTTTGTATTATAATCTTAAACACTCGTTTATGTGTGTGTGCGTGTGTGTGTGTGTCGCATGTGGAGCCAGAAGTAGGGTGGGGGGGAAGGAGTCGTTGGTTCTGTGCCATATTTCCTTATCTCAGGCGAGCATGCTTGCAGAAATGAGCAGGGCCTCCGCCTCGACCCGAGGCCCGGCCAGCATTGTCGGGGGGCAGAAAACAGAAGGAAGAGAGAAAGGAAAGAGAGCAGGTGAGGCCCGTCGGAGGCAATAACAACAGCAGCTACGGAAGAGAAAGACAAGCGAGCCGCGACGCCACTCTCGACAGCCCAGCTTCCGCTTTCTGAGGCGTTCGTGACCACAAACTGTCGCGAAATCGATCCGCTTCAGCTGTGTGCATAAGTGAGCGGTCCCACATGCGTTATACCAGTTCTCTCTCTCTCTCTCTCTCTCTCGAGTTCTTGTTCTGTCTGCCTGCGTAGTTCGGGAAGAGCAGAACACAAGCTCTGGTGTTCTTCCTTTGGCGCACGATGAGCCAAGATGAGGTGTGTTTGTGTGGTGAGCTTGCCGCTGGGGACAGCGGGCAACAGGTGCGTGAAAAGAGGATGTTCCAAGCACAATTTATGCCCCCCATTTGACGCGTGGACTTTGTTCTCACTTCTGGCAAAGGAGGACAGCTGTGACAATGTCCCTTTTTCGCTTCCCACAGTGCACTCCGTGTGACCCGCCGAGACATCGGGGTCTACAGTAACCGGCGCGTGACCTGTCTGTCACGTATGTAGTTATTTAATGAGCGGTCGGGGGCGGGGGAGGGGTCGCTGTTGCAGCAGACGGGCCGTTGGTGACAACTGCACATTAGACTGACTGCCACAGAGCATAGGATTATGGGAATAAATCACATTAGTCAGTGATGCCGCACCTGCCGTATCTGTTCATGTGTCATGCAATAATGTTCTTGAGTGAAGAAGCCACCTTTATGCTTGACTGAAGCATGATGATTCAAACAGATGGGCAGATATTCTCAAGTAACCCGATCGTGTCGAATATTAGGCGTATTTGTTTCCAGCGGTGAGTTATAGGACAACATCGTGACAGCTCGGTAGAAAAAAGTAAAAAGCGCAGTCGAGCACGGTCCAAAGGTGACGAGCAGCTCTATCATTCACACACATTATCGTCCTCGTTAAAATGAACCCGCGTGGGTTACATAGCGGTTGCAAACACGGCTTGCATTCAAAATGTGTCGATTGATAACGGCAATAACCCGCCGAAACCGCCGTTAAATGAGATGTTCTCAGTTTGACACTCTCAAAGTGGAAATAATTCAACCTTATGTGGGGATGAAGCTCACACGGGTGTTGAGCAAATTCCATCATCCCGAGGCCTGTTCCGAGTTGTTTATACCTTGCATCCAGCTACATTCAAATAAAAACATTCATATTAATACATGGATTCTTCAAGGAATACTGTCTATGAAAACTGAGCGTTATTGTCTTTGTGAGGGCATTTATTTTTTTTGGGGGGGGGGAGCTCATTGCTTTATGCAGGGCTACCAAAAGGGAACATTTTCACGTAATCAAATGTTATCAATGTGACCCATGTGCACACGGATGTGCAAAAAAAGAAAGCAAACGATGTTACACGTATGCCAGGCCAGTAGTTGGCACATGCGCACAATTCCCGAAACATTTTCTCTGTGCATATGAGGTGTGCACAAAACTTTTAAGTATAAGTATGTTTTTGGAATGCGGGAGTGGGAGGAACACGGACCCCTCGGGATCCAAATTCAAAACCTCGGAACTGTGAGACAGAGGCGCTCACGTCCTGTTCACCGGGCTGCCGAGCTTCACAGCAAAGTTTTTGAAGCCTATCCACATGACTGTGTGTGTGTGTGTGTATGTGTGTGTGTGTGTGTGTGTGTGTGCGCGTGTGTGTGTGTGTTATACCGAGTGAAATGGAAAAAAAATGAAGGTTTTGCAACCTTTGCGGTTAGGTGTAGCTTAACCCCTTGACTCGCTAACACACACACACACACACACACACACACACACCGCATTCAATTGTAATCCTGCAAAATAATCTCAATTTTTAATAAATGTACCTGTAATCTGATTACATTTTTTTCTGTAACTGTATGTAATGGAATACAGTTACCTCTTTTTTTTTTTTTTTTTTTTGTATTCCGATTACGTAATCCCGTTACATGTATTATGTTACTCCCCAAACCTGGAGGTATAACAAGAACCCGTTCCATAAGTGAAAAAAAAGACACCGAATAAATACTTTTCGGGAAAGAAAGACCATTAGTGAAACAGAGTGAGAGGCAAAAAGGGGCGTCTCTCTATGTACAGAGGATGCAAGATGGCTTGGCATTTAGTCTATCCTTGGATATTTTGGGCACATGTTCATTTGAATCTTCTTAATCTCTTGACTTTTCAGGCCGAGAAGCTCCCCCCCCCATCACTCAACGCTCCCATCATTTCTTTTCTGACGTTTCCGCCGACCTCTCCTAATTTAGTATGTTCGCCCAACTACCATTTGCCCTCTCCTGTGATAAAAAAAAAAAAAAAAAAAAGCCCTCACTAAGCTCTCTGTCCTGTCTCACTCGTAAAAACATTGCAAGCCTGTGTGTGTGCGTGTGTTTGTGTGTGAGTGAGTGTCTTTCCATGCCCATACAATTATATCTCCAGTTCTAGAGGGAGTGATCAGTGCGCACGCAGGGTTGTCCACGTTGATTCACCACCAGCTCTTTATAAGGAGAAGAGAAAAAAGGGTCCCGTTGTCTATATTTAGATGGACTTTATTGGGCCTCTTGTCTTCATCCCCCTCGCTTTCTGTACCGCTGCCGCTGCTGTGCACTTCGAAATCTCTCGCCGTGTGGGCGGCCGGCCCTCCTCTCCCGTCGCGGCGAGGGGAGAGTGAGCCTAATAATGATGGTGATAATAACAGAGCAGAGGGAACAAAAAGAGAAGGAGGATGACAAAGAGGCAGTGGGTGGTGAGAGTAGTGTCTTTCCCTGCGTCTCCTTCAATGACTATTATCCACAATGCCGGACAAGTCCCCTTCTCTGCGCCACTTCACTCCAGCTGCAGGAACCCCGGGAAAAACATCATCATACATTCCACCATCTCCTAATCTTTGCCTACACAGTAATCTAAAAGTAATAGACCCCTCGCGATACTTCTGTTTATAGACACTGTTAAAATGGACAGACAAACAAGCTACAATATTCAACACCAGAGAAATTTTGGGCAAAAAGTAATAACCAGCTGGATAACTTTGTGAAAAACTGGTCACCTTTCATTAAAATGGTGAACCGAGATCCCTGAGTCCTGTTTGCCCGTGAAAGAATGTTGTGTAGAAATGACATAATGTAACTTTATCTTGTATTTTCATTCTAGACTCCTGCGGATGCCAAAGGGTCACTTGAACGTATTTGTGCTCCCATCATTACATTTCGAGCACCTTTGGGGTCCTCCTCCTCACGGTTGTGTGGTGCCTCTGCATTGCCTTCCCGATCTGACCCGGTGTGGTATCCGCTTACAGTCTGTGGGCTCCAGGGGGTCCCGTTTTTTTTTTTGGTCCTTTAATCCCTAACTGTGTTTTTTAATGCACCGCATACTGTACATACGTACATCTTTTGGGGAGGTGGGATGTTGGGGGTCATCAGCCTCTCCAATTTTAAATGTGCGATACCACACCGCACACATACGCGATGCAGGGTTAATAGTTGCTAGTCTTGAACCTGGTAACCATAGTAATTAGAGTGGGAGGTGGATAGGCCTACTCACAAGACTCACGGCGTCACTCCTGGGGCCTGGCTCCCTCTGGTCGGCTGCCTGCGTCAGGGTGGGGTTTAGTATTATTATTATTATCATTATATATATATATATATATATATATATTATAATGACAATAATTCAAACTGGTACTGTTGCACTGGTCTGAGTCGATCAGTTTCTAAAAAGAACTATTGATGTTGCACTTCATTAAAAGGAAACGATTTAAGCTGCTTTGTTTTAAATGTCATTAAATTTGTTCCTGTCTTAACCAAAAGAAAAAAAAAAAAGCTTTTTGTTTAGCCCTTTTGTTCCCTCACTGTATCCAATGTTGGTGGCGCGCATGACTAAAAACAACCTTTTTTTTTTTTTTTTTTCGAAAACAAAAAGGCATACTATATTCATAAAATTCTATTTTTCAAATGTTAACTACGTGATTCGTCAAGTCATGCAATTCATGTCAAAGTCAAGTTGAGCCTCGCAAATCCGAAGTCTTGGTCAAGTTGGGGATTTCATCCTTTTTAGCCATGCAAGTCACATGTCCTAAAATCGGCGACAAGTCATGTGACTCGAGCCAGTCACTGTATGTTGCAGCCATAGATACTGTAGATGAACCAAGATACATTATTTGTTGTACATATCTAATTTACAGACATTGGACAATTTCCTTGTTCACTTGGACAGAGTATACCTCTGCTGAGTGGTCTTGAATCAAATGGAGTTTCTCAAAAGCTTTGACTCGTGCTGTCCAAATGAACGGCCAACGCACAAACAAGCTGAGCACCTTTGGTCTCCCCCTGCCATTGCCTGCTGTTTGCAGCAATCAGACAGCAGTGCAACCCCACCCCCAAAGCCAGCGCACAGCATTAGCGCCGATTTCTTTCCAAACGGAGACAGAAAGTGACTTAGCATGACCTGAGGTCTTCTAAACACTCATAAAACTCATAGTAAACCTTGGTGGAAAATGGTTCTTCTCTTGGCCTTTGGCTTTTTTTTTGGGGGGGGGGGGGGGGGTTTGTTTTTTTATAATCAATACACTGAGCGTATATGCCTGCAGCTTTGCAGGGATGCTCGACAAGGTAGTCAGTAAGTGCTTTGTGCAAAATATGGTGACATGATGGAGTCCATTAAGTGCATTGCCATGGTAACAGTATACGGACAAAGATATTCAGCATCTGGCCATTACACTTACATGAAGTGAAATTGGTAGACAATATAGAGTTGGTCCCCACATATGCAGCTGTAAGATCTTTCATTTCACTTCGGGGGGGACACTTTTGACAAGATTTTACAGTCTGATTGTGGGGATTTTGTACATTCATCCAGAAGAACGTGTTCTTCCACACTAGACTCATCAAGCACAGATCTTGCTTTGTACACAGTCAAAGTGGAACAGAGAAGGGAGAGAGAGAAAAAAAAAAAAAAAAAATAATAATCAGCAATGTGGGTTTCATAGATTTGGGGCATCTTAGTTGCACCACTGATTGATTAATGTGATGCATTGAGACACAGCACCTTAATCAGTGGTCTTGGAGTTTGATGAATTGCTGATAAGTTTGTGACCGGTGTATGAGTAGATTATATTCTCTTACTCCTTACTATTGAATGACATTTTTGTTCTTTATGTAATTGAATGTTTCTACACTTAGTAAGTTCAATTTGTCTTGATTTATCACCCCTGTTGAAGTCTATTTCAAACAAAAGCAGCGAAAAACTATCAGCATGAATAATACATTTACCAGCGACTTCCAGGGAGGTCTCTGCAGTGAGTAGGCCCAACAGGGGTGCGGTGAACGAGGCAGTAAAAAAACAAAAAACATTTGCATAATCGCTTCCAAATTCAGGAGTCGTATACGAAAAACATCAACTGCCATGCAAATTAGAAACAAATGCAGTTCAAACCCAATCAAAAGTACAGAATTAGGAGGGGTTGGGTGGGGGGTGGAGTATTTTGACGGTCTCTTCTTGAGTCATTTGTGGTTGTAAGGTCGTTCAAGCTTTACCACAACAGCAGCAACAACAGTTTGACTGCAGGACAAATCATGACATCAGAATAGTGGAAACAGCATTGAAGACAATCGCTCTCTGTGAAGGAGGTGAATAGCCCAACCGCAACCACGGATGGACAGAGGCTCTTGTCAGCGGACGTGACGGCCGCCACATACACAATCTCTATTCAGAATGTGCTATTAGATGGGAAATTAACATCGCGTTTGGACAATGCATTGGCAGTTATAACATGGTAAACCCCATTCCCTGTGCGTGTCCCTCTCGTGCTATCCTGCGCTCATCTGGACTGTACGTGCCAGTGAGGATGTGGATTTGCGAGGTTCCCTCTGTCCGTGTTCAGGAACGCAGAGGCGGAGGTGGAGGAGGAGGAGTAGGAGTAGGAGTAAAAGCCACAAAGAAAGAAAAGAGAGCGTACAAAACAAAAAGAGCAATGCTGAACAGAAAGCCCGCCTCGACGAACAAGGACACATAGGGTAGGACGTAGCATAGAGAAGTGACGTGTACATACTACACTACACACAGTTCGGTCCAGAAGTACATGGAAAACGACAGAGCTTCTTATAATTTACCTTTGACAGTTACAGTGGTGGGACGTTATGAGGTACAAATACTTATTTACTGTACTTACAGTGGAGGAAACAATTATTTGATCCCTCACTGATTAGGAAGTTCACCCACTGACAAAGACATGAGCGATCTATCATTTGAAAACAGAAACCTGTAGGGTCAATATTGGCAGACTATTAAGCGTCTCGTCAAAATCACTCAGTCACCCTGAAAGTATAGCGAAAATAATGAAACTCTAAGGTTTTATAAATGGCCGAACATTTGCACACATGCCAGTACAATTATAAGACTACTGAATGAATGTGTTCCCCTCATGTTATAGCATTGTCCCCCCGCCCCCCCCCCCCCCATTGGATGTACCTGATTTTGGCATGGCATTGACATTGTGTGTGATACTACAGCAACTTTTTTTTTTAAACATGATTTCATTGTCCAAAACAGGTTATTTTATACAACGAGGTATATTTGATCATGTATATACTATTTTCAAAATCATATTCAACATTTCATGTATCCCTGAAATTGTTGTCCACCCTGTCATTATGGGGTAAATGTCCATTTTAAGAAACCATCTAATGCTTTCAGTGACATTACGACCAGCATTTTGTCTTTCTTTAATGGAGGCTGAAACACAAGTAGTTGCAGAATAATATTTACACTATAGTGTGTGTAGCTGGATGTTGTCAAGCTTAACATGTCCACGCTGTCGTAGTACAATATCAATTGATATGAAACCTTCCAGAAATTAGAACTGTATCCAAACACACTGCTCATAGCCAAACCCCACGATACTCTTGTAACATGATCATGAGAGTTGACTTCAAGTTCAAATATTTTACCTAAGGCTCTCCAACGAGGAGCCCGCCTCTCCAAATAGCCGTAAAGGTTTACAGGCCATGACAGGGACAAGTGAAGAAGCTCACCTCGCGGCTGAATTTCACAGGCGCAGAAGCAGGAGGGTGGGCCTTGGGTTAGAGCTAAGACTGAAATGGACAACCTCACAGATCACAACTAGCGTTGGGGGTTGGGGGGGGGGGGGGGTGAACACCTGCACTGTCATAAGTACACCTTAGAGCAGCTCAATGTAATGAAGCGCAAACAGTGAACAAGCGTGTATGCATGCTGTGTTTCAATACGATGCAAAACCCACCTGCTCTTCAGCTGAGGTCTCATAATGACAACAAATGCAACAAAGGATCTGTGGGCTGCAAGTGCACGGTCTGAGACGACGGCATACACCGTCTGTGTATATGGTCGTTCATTCACCTGAGGTGGATTCAATAGGTCTTTATATTTATCCACAAAAAAAAAAAGAGCTTTCATGCTGATAGGCTCATGGCATTATGAATTTGCATAGACTAGGATGCTGGCCTGAACAGGGAAGGGAAAGGTTTGGGGTCAGTGGTCCCAGTTGGTGACGGTTTGGCTGTAAGCACAGAAGAACATTGAAGGACACTGAACGTGAATGTTTGTGTGTGTATCAAGATACAAGCATTTTCTGATGCAGAAAACTGTTGATTTAATTTACACCAAACAGCGGGTTCATCAGAGGCACTGTAAAAGTTTGCAGGTGTGTGCCGACTCCTATTTAACGTGAGTTTGAATGTGATTGGTTCATTTCGAACACAGCCACATCACAGTTATAAGAGGGTGTGCATACTTGTGCAAACACATTAGCTCAGCTGTTTCTTTTTTGTCTCTCTTTTTTTCTTTTTTGTTAATGCTATTGAGTTGTGCAGGTCATAGGTCACAACGGTGGAAAAAGGTTTTGAAATGATTTATCTTGGTCGCATTTATTATATTACAAAAACCAGGCATTTGAAAAGGGGTGTGTAGACTTTTTATATTCACCGTATAAGAATGAAAGGCTGTATAGATGTAAAAAAAAAAAGAAAAGAAAAATAAAGAAAAATAAAAAACTTTTCGGTGTGCCCCCCCCCCCCCCCCTTCTTTATCTCAACTCGACTCTGGAATCAAGATGGATTCATTTAGCTATGGCAAGTACAGGGTTTACGACGGTACCGACATACGACGTTTCGAGGTACGAAATGGCGTGCAACGAGCTAGTTTGCGCAGGCATAAGAAAGAAGACATCCTCACGTGGCAGAAGAACGCACGCTCAGTTACCGTCGTACTTACCGTTTAAATGTTCATATCATATTTTCATTTTTGCAGACCTGAAAATAATATTTACTGCATTTATGACTTAACATACTGCGTTAGCGTAGGCTGGGTTACGTACGCATTCGGGTTATGTCACCGCCATCGGAACGGAACTCCGTCGTAAACAAGAGGACCCCCGTGGACTGTATTGTACTGGCAACAACTGACGTGCGTGGTCACCTGATTCGACTGCCATCTAGTGGTGTTTTAGAAAATCTTCCTCTGTGCTATGAGATTGGGTACCTTTCCAATTTACGGCTCTTTCCGCCTTTCTCAATAAAGTTAGTTACACATGTACAAATGTAACATTAACCAGACACGTCATCACATACACCCTGCCAAATTTTAGAGACCTAATCAAAAAGATGAGAAGTTGTGCCTTCACTGAGCTAACAATACAGTGCTGAAGTTTTGAGCGGCATTTTTTGTTCCTCTCCCACTGGATAGTGGGTATACACACGATCGAGAGAAGACTCGTTACCCGTAAGAGCGTCTTTCCTCTTTCATTCCCGAGATTGTTGCCACGCAGAAATTGGCAGTCACATGACCAGTACTGCCGGTTAAAAGGCCAGGAGGCATTGCTGTTCGCACATCAAAAAGCAGCGCACTCTCGGTTTCTGTGTAAGCTTTTTGTTATTTTTGACAAACAATTCCCTATTGGATTACCTCATAACCAATATCAATGTATTAATGTTAGCTTTACCCCTAAGCAAATGATATTTCAGTCAACTGTTTGTGATGCTGGTAAACTTTCAAGGACTTTGTTCTGAACTCATAAAAGTTTTTTTAAAAACGGTAGTAATTCGACTAACAGCAGCCTTTAATTGGTCATTATTTATCCAAACACACTGATGCATCGTTTTTATGATACCACAACAGACCAAAGGCAATAAAAAAAACATCTTGACAATTCTAACAAAATATGAGTGTGCGATGGATACCATTGAAAGACAAGGAGAAATGCCCCTCCTCAAATGCCACCTGTCGGGCGATCCATTTTCCTAAGTTCCAGCAGTGTGTGACTGTAGTCCAAACGTTCGAACTCACACAGTTTTTTTTCATGTTTCCTTCACCCATCCAGTAACTTAAGGATGCTTTCGCGCTCCTTCAGAGCTTTCCACGCCTGGTCTTTCTCCTTCTTGGTCGGAGTGCGCTTCTTCTGTCTGGCTGCCATGATTCGCCGAAATCCCTCCATGACCTCATTGTCAGACACCCTGACTCTCTGCCGCAGTTCCTGCTTGCGCATCTCCTCTTTTGCCAACCTAAGGAGCAGAAACAAATGAAAGGTGACTGCCAGCACCTGGCACCTGCCACATGGTTCACTTTGTGGCGCAGCCTCACCTGAGCAGCTCCTGCTTGCGGGTTTTGTTGTGAGCGATCAGGGCTTTGAGCTCGGCCTGTCTCTTCTGAAGCTCGACCAGCACCTCGTCCTCGCAGTCTCCTCCTGGACCGGGTCGCTCCTCGGAGTCCAGGAGTCCCTGGGCGACCAGCTCCTCTTTGATCCGAGCCTCGAGGGAACGCGTGTGAGGAGCGCTAAAATGGGAAAATCAATATACTTAATTCCTTTGGCTATAATGAGTGCACAGAACTTTGGATGCCCCGACAGTGGGCAATTTAGTTTGATATCAGAAAAGTTCTAACAAGTGAACCCCCGCTATTTGCAGAGGCTAGGGACCCAGCCCTCCCGTGAGCAGCGAAAATCTGCGAGCGCTTGAAGCCCCCTAAAAAGGTTTATACTGCAATTGCCTACAGATGACTCAGAGGGAATCTCTCTATCGCACGTCAACATAGGTCCTAAACACCAAGATGCCACAAGAGGGCACCAAAGCAATACCATGATATGAGACAGGGCTTTGACCTGAGCACAAAAAACAGCAAATATGCCAATTTTCAGCAAATAACAGAGGATAGGTTCCAAAGAAAAATGAATATGCAAATATGATTTGGCATTTGCAGGCTCACCTAACTATGCAGAGGAAAATGTCATGAATATACATTCTTGACAATAAAGATGATTTTTCTTCATATTAAGCAAAATAAGAAACGTGCGAGAAGGCAATGATGATGAATTTGCTGCTCAGAACAACACAGTTGCGGGACCCATGGTGTTACAAGAACAAAGAAAATGTCCACAAAAAACACCCGTGTCCATTGTATGGAACAATAACCTGCCCTACTCTGTCTCTGATTGGCTTGCACCAAGACAAGATTCATACTTTTGATTCACTGTGTGTCGAAGCTGTTCACCAACACACACACACACACACACACACACACACACACACAGGCACGCATGTACGCACGGCAGGTCATAAACCATGCATCTATAGACGCAGATTGACTATGCTTCATGTGTCCCTTCTACTTTGCGTCTCAGACGTGGGACACACATCAAACGAGATCCCTGGAAATTCTTTTTTTATGACTGTATTTTTAGAGGCATGCACACTGTAACTGTTAGTTTCTCTGATATCTCAGACCTACCTAAAAGATTTTCCTTGGCTTCGAGGAGATGTCCCGGCTCCATCATTAGCATCCTTCCCTGAAATGTCTGGTATAGGAGAATCCTCCATCGGGGATATAATGTTCTCCTGAATGCGACATCGTTTAAGCTCACAATGGTCAAGCATGAATTCCGGCGCCGAAAGCTGTGTATAATTGCAACTCCAGTCTGTGTAAGCGGTTGTTCAAAATATTGACATTCCGAAGTATAATTACCTCCACGAGAGCCTGGAGCAGACGTTGAGTGAGAGGACCGAATGGACAGCCGTCTTCCGGAGACTCATGCTGGGACTCGGACTTCTTCAGCAAGGAGTCCACATCTAGTAAACATCAGCCGAGCGCACAAACCCACCATAACGTCACAAAGGTTACATTCGGTGTGCCTCTTTTGCATTCTAGTCATTTTGTAAATGCAAAAGGATTGAGGCATGCATACTGTTACAATGCAAAAGAAAAATGCTAAATGTTGCTGCATAGAATATGTCCATTTATCAATATTTATCAATACTGTACTTACAAAGACATTGGAGGACGAAGAAATGAAGCAACTACAATTTTACTACAATGTCCCGACATTGTAGTAAAATTGTAGTTCTTTATAACTCTTGAGAAGGATTGCCATGCTCACATCCCCAATGGGGCATAGTATATATGAAGATTTCCATGATGTATCGTAACAATTTCTTATACATTAATATTCAGCAGTGCAATTTCTCTGTATTCACAAATCATATTTTTAGTTTAAAAAAAAGAAACAATATAATAATAAAAATAAAATAATAATATTACAAGACCGCATTAAAGTGTCAGAAAAACATTGACACACTATCTGGAATGTTTTTTTAGGATTGTGTACCTTTTACTGTTGACCATTTTTAACAGCAATAGCATGTTTAATTTGGTCAATTTCTTACATTCACTTTCTATACGAAGGAAAAAACATATCACACATCTAAAGGCGGATTTACATTGCATGTTTCAAGTGACACGATTGAGATTTTTTTTTTGCTCTTAAGCGACACCATTCAGATACACATCATGGCAACGTAAATAGAAAAAAAACTCATCAATGGAATATCCTTAGATCGGCATCAGGGCTCTCTCAAAAATAATACAAATCTGTTAAAATCTGCACTTGCAAGCAACACAAAACATTTGGGGGAAAAAAACCCAGGTGTGAATCTTAACTACAGCGAGAGCATATAGACCACGGGTGTCAAACTAATTTCTGTCACAGGCGACATTGTTGGTTTGGTTTCCCTTTGAGGAGCGAGTGTGTTTACAGACCAAAAAAACAACATCTTTGTCATGCAGCTCTTAAATTGTGACTGGCCAAACTTGGACATTTCAGCCCACTTCTAACTTGAGAAAACACCTTGCGGTAAGTTGCAGATGTTTTTGCTGTTGTTTTGGCAGTGGATGTGGCAAAATGAGCACACGCACATACACACACACACACACACACACACACACACACACACACACACAATCACGAAGTCTGTTCAGCAAAGCGCTTCTTCATGAAGTCATTTCAGTGAATAAATGAAAAAAATCAGAAGTTACTCACAAATGACTCTTTACTTGAGTAGTTTTTTCATTGAGTACTTTCTTACTCTTACTCAAGTAAATATTTGGATGACTACTTTTTACTTTTACTTGAGTCATATTATTCTTAAGTAACAGTCCTCTTACTTGAGTACAATATTTGGCTACTCTACCCACCTCTGAATATTACTACCTTAGAGGTGTGTTGGGGAAGTGTCAGGCCAGGCAAACACGTCGTGTTTTAGGTTTGGGCATCAGCGCGTGCGGGTTGTTTAATGTGTTCTGTGAATGTGTATAGGCCAATCGAAGTGTATGAAATTAAATGGAACTAAACGGTCCAAAAATCAGATACAGGCATTCAATCAGAATTGGGCACTTGCTCCTGCTGTGTAACTTCAGCTTTTAAAAGGGAACTTAACCCCAAAATGTTGAAAGCAAAAATACATTGGATGCGCAAGCACTAGTCAAAACACATAGATTAATATTGCGTTCCTGGAATAAGAAAAATTAATCAACATAAGGGGCCGCCATGTTGGCAAATCATTATCAGCTCCAAACCGGAAGTGATGTCAAAGCTACAGTAGCGAATTGCCTGCTAATACAGTGCACTATTGAACTGTGTCGGCTGACAGCTTGCAGAAACTAATGGATTTACTAATTTGATAGTGTACACCATGGATGGGATGGAAACATGCAGCCGTCATCAGAGGAAGTGTAACAAAGGGCATTGTACATCAACTTCTTAATGTGAAAGAGATCCGAAAAAAGGGAATACGTCAGCTCACAACTCGATAAGTAAATGTAGACCATGATGTTTATAGTCAGGGTTTATTATGTAGCTTTTGAATCTGTAATGAAATCAAATAGACTTTATACCGATCTGATGGGCTTGATCGGTATCGGCCAATAATTAGCCTTTTATGCAGATCGACATCAATGATGTCATTGATCATCTCTGCAAAATACATTTATTCCACGTCGCCGTCGTGTACCGATCCAAATGCTAGTTTATTTTAG
Source organism: Phycodurus eques (assembly GCF_024500275.1). Classification (NCBI taxonomy): domain Eukaryota; kingdom Metazoa; phylum Chordata; class Actinopteri; order Syngnathiformes; family Syngnathidae; genus Phycodurus; species Phycodurus eques. The sequence continues at coordinate 7,521,555 of NC_084534.1, read as the reverse complement.
CCGTGTCACGTGCCTTGTGATGTACTGTACCTATCTGGCGGCCAATAAAGTTTTATTTCAATCTTGTCAGTGAAAAAACATTCTGCGGTGTGGGACTTTTTTGCGGTGCCTCAGACAGACAACACGTAATGCCTGGATCAAGACTACAAGACAAATTTGGTCTTTCACGATTGCACTATGTCAGACTACTGCAATAAACTTTTTGTATACACATACACTCGTTACCATGGTGATGACAACAACAATAGATTGCGCAAATGTATTGTGTGTGAAATAATAAAATAAGGAAAACCGTATGGTGGTCATCACCAATGCTCGTGAGAGGACGTTCATTCACAGATTGCCTGAGGTATGTTCACGTACTTTTAATAGGATACGGCTCGCAAGCAGGCAAAAAAACCGTTATGTAGCCTAGCAAGCTAGTGCTAGCACTAACAGTCGTACGTACAGTGGGTACGGAAAGTATTCAGACCCCCTTAAATTTGTCACTCTTTGTTATGTTGCAGCCATTTGCTAAAATCATTGAAGTTTTTTTTTCCCTCATGAATGTACACACAGCACCCCACATTGACAGAATTTTTTTTTTATTGTTATTAAAAAAGCAAAACGGAAATATCACACAGCCATAAGTATTCAGACCCTTTGCTCAGTATTTAGTAGAAGCACCCTTTTGAGTTAATACAGCCATGAGTCTTTTTGGGAATGACGCAACACGTTTTTCACACCTGGATTTGGGGATCCTCTCACATTCCTCCTTGCAGATCCTCTCCAGTTCTGTCAGGCTGGATGATGAACTTTGGTGGACAGCCATTTTCAGGTCTCTCCAGAGATGCTCAATTGGGTTTAAGTCAGGGCTCTGGCATCCAGCCAGAGCCCTGAACATTCAAGAACAGTCATGGAGTTGTTCTGAAGCCACTCCTTCGTTATTTTAGCCGTGTGCTTAGGGTCATTGTCTTGTTGGAAGGTGAACCTTCGGCCCAGTCTGAGGTCCTGAGCACTCTGGAGAAGGTTTCCGTCCAGGATATCCCTGTACTTGGCCGCATTCAACTTTCCTTCAATTGCAAAGAGTCCTCCTGTCCCTGCAGCTGAAAAACACCCCCACAGCATGATGCTGCCACCACCATGGTTCACTGTTGGGACTGTATTGGACAGGTGATAAGCACTGCCTGGTTTTCTTCACACATGCCGTTTAGAATTAAGGCCAAAAAGTGCTATCTTGGTCTCATCAGACCAGAGAATCGTATTTCTAACTATCTTGGAGTCTTTCAGGTGTTTTTGTTTTAGCAAACTCCATGCGCGCTTTCATGTGTCTTGCACTGAGGAGAGGCTTCCGTCGGGCCACTCTGCCATAAAGCCCCAACTGGTGGAGGGCTGCAGTGATGGTTGACTTTTTAGAACTTTCTCCCATCTCGTGACTGCATCTCTGGAGCTCAGCCACAGTGATCTTTGGGTTCTTCTTTACCTCTCTCACCAAGGCTCTTCTCCCCCGATTGCTCAGTTAGGCCGGACGGCCAGGTCTCGGAAGGGTTCTGGTCGTCCCAAACGTCTTCCATTTAAGGATTATGGAGGCAACTGTGCTCTTAGAAACCTTAATTCCAGCAGTAAATTTTTTGTAACCTTGGCCAGATCTGTTTCTTCAATTCTGTCTCTGAGCTCTTCAGGCAGTTCCTTTGACCTCATGATTTTCATTAGCTCTGGGATGCACTGTGAGCTGTAAGGTCTTATATAGACAGGTGTGTGGCTTTCCTAATTAAGTCCAATCAATATAATCAAACACAGCTGGACTCCAATGAAGGTGTAGAACCGTCTCAAGGATGATCAGAAGAAATGGACAGCACCCGAGTTAAATATGAGTGTCACAACAAAAGGTCTGAATACTTATGGCTGTGTGATATTTCCGTTTTTCTTTTTTACTCAAGCTGCAAAAATTTCAACAATTCAGTTTTTTTCTGTCAATATGGTGTGCTGGGTGTACATTAATGAGGACAAAAAATAACTTAAATGATTTTAGCAAATAGCAGCAATATATCAAAGAGTCAAAATTTTAAGGGGGTCTGAATACTTTCTGTACCCACTGTAAAAATGTCGCCGTTCTGTTGAATCATGCGCTAAAGTTTCAGTGTGTGCGAAGTAATATAATTATTATAAAGTAATTTAATTACACTAAGTTAGCACCCATTATTTCTGTCATGTAATGTTGGTTTGACCTGACTGAAAAGTTAAACTTATGTCAGTGGCGAATCCTTGAATGCCCCCTCGAGGTCATTAATATTATACGTTTTGTCTAAAATGCTAGAGAATACTTTTGAAGATACTTAGTATACAGTACACAAATATATACAGTAAATGTATATCATAAGTTATTTAAACACACATTGCTCCATCTGGTGATCGGATATCCTTTTTTTAAACTCGCTCATCTGTCATTAGCCCCAAAAATCCTGATCGTGTAAAGCCTATCAAATATGTAGCTTTTCGTTGCTGAATATTTACTATCGCTACGATTTTCTTAGTAAATAAAGCAGGCAGGAATTGGCGAACACACTTTTATAGGCACTGGTGTCAGAATTCTGTCACCTTTTGCATCAAGCTCAGACAGCGGGCCTCCCAAGAGACTCTTCTTCTTGTCATTGGCCCGAGCGCCTTCTCTCTGCTCCTCCAACAGATCCTCCTGAGCCCACCGCTGTGAGTAGTGTTTCCCTAATGCTGGAATCTCCAGATAACACAGACAGAACCAAAGCTCAACACACTGCTCTTGATGTAAAATCCATGTTGCTGAACGTAACATACATAAATGGCTTACTTTAAAGTACTCTGCTTCATCATCTGGTGGTTTTAGAAGTTCCTCGAGCAAGCGGATCTCTTCATTTGTTATGTCAGCACAGTACGGCTCAACAGATGCCCAGAATCTGAAATGAAAAATGACGCAATGTGACGACCATCTACAAAGGTAATTACTGACACTGTCCTCTCTGTCACCACGTTTTCTGATTTACAGTACATGAAGAATGATCTCATTTTAGTTGAGAAGCACCAGAAAATAAATCTGAATATTGTAGAAAAGTTCAATTTCAACTTCACCTTCCCGAGGTTCAATTCAAAAGGTTCAACTCTTTATATGGAATCATTAAAGTATTTTCATAAAAGTGCTTCCTAACTCATTTCTGTATTTAAATAAATTGTGATTGTTTCTTACGGACAGTGGGAGGAACCCTTTAGAATTTATGACATTTCTGCATAAATTGATCGTAAAATGCAGTCTGATCTTCATCTAAATCACAACATTAAACAGTCTGCTTAAACTAGTCCACACAAACAATTGTTTTCATGTTTTTATTGAAAATAACGTAAACAGGCGGCACGGTGGCCGACTGGTTCGAACGTCAGCCTCACAGTTCTGAGGTGTGGGGTTCAATCCCCGTCCCCGCCTGTGTAGAGTTTGCATGTTCTCCCCGTGCCTGCGTGGGTTTTCTCCGGGCACTCCGGTTTTCTCCCACATCCCAAAAAAAAACATCCATTAATTGGAGACTCTAAATTGCCCGTAGGCATGACTGTGAGTGCGAATGGTTGTTTGTGTCTATGTGCCCTGCGATTGGCTGGCAACCAGTTCAGGGTGTACCCCGCCTCCTGCCCGATGATAGCTGGGATAGGCTCCAGCACTCCCGCGACCCTAGTGAGGAGAAGCAGCTCAGAAAATGGATGGATAACGTAAACATTCACAGCCTTCTTCTTCTTTTCCTTTCGGTTTGTCCCGTTAGGGGTCTCCACAGTGCGTCATCCTTTTCCACGTAAGCCTATCTCCTGCATCCTCCTCTCTAACACCAACTGCCTTCATTTCTTCCCTCACTACATCTATCAACCTTCTCTTTGATCTTCCTCGAGCTCTCCTGCCTGGCAGCGCCATCCTCATTGTCCTTCTACAGAGGGTGGAGGCCTTTAAATATTTGGGGTCATCACTCCAGAGCAATGGTGAGTGTGGTAAGGAAGTGAAGAAACAGGTAGGAAGGGGTGGAGGAAGGTGTCAAGTGTGTTATGTGACAGAAGAGTCTCGGCTGGGATGAAGGGCAAAGTTTATAAGACAGTGGTGAGGCCAGCCATGATGTACGGCTTAGAGACATGGCACTGAAGAGACACAGGAAGCAAAACTGGAGGTGGCAGAAATTAAGATGTGGAGGTTCTCCCTAGGAGTGACTAGGTTGGATAGGATTAGAAATGAGCTCATCACAGTACAGGGAGGAAAAAGCGAGTGAAACCTTGGATATAATAACTGGTTGACCCTCCTTTGGCAGAAATAACCTCAAGCAAACATTTCCTGTAGTTGCAGATCAGACGTGCAATCAGGATGAATTTTGGACAAATCCTCTTTAAAAAAAACTTGCATTTCAGCAAGATTCCTGGCATGTCTTGTGAGAATAGCTCTCTTGAGGTCATGCCACAGCATCTCAGCCGGCCTGAGTTCAAGACTTTTCCTGTGCCACTCTTCTTCTGAAGCAATTCTGTTGTTGATTTGCTTCTGTATTTGGATCATTGTCCTATTGCAACAGTCATCCTCTTTTGAGGTTCAACATTTTACAGATGGCCTTAAGTTCCTCAGCAAACTATCCTGATTATTGTGAATTATTTTTCCATCGATGATAACAAGCTGTCCAGGCCTTGAGCAAGCAAAGCACACCCATACCGCGATGCTCCCTACACCAAGCTTCACAGTTGGGATAAGGTTTTGATGTTGGTGTGCTGTGCCATTCTTCCTCCTCACATGGTATTGTGTGTTCCTCCCAAACAAGTCATCATTCAATATTTTGCCAGTAGTGCTGTGGAACATCAAAGTGCTCTTTAGCAAGCTTCAAACGTGCAGCAATGTTTTTTGGGGTTTTCTTTAGATATCAACAGCTTCCTCCTTGGTGTTCTCCCATGAACCTCATTCTTGTTTAATGTTTTAGATAAGGTAAATTTGTCCACCGAGATGTTGGCATGTGCCAATGATTTCTGTACGTCTTCAGCTGACCCTTTGGGGTTCTTTTTTTTTTTTTTTTTTACCACAATGCTCTTGCAGTCATCTTTACAGGAGGGCCACTGCTTGGATGAGAAGCAACGGTACTGAACTTGCTCCATTTATTGACAATTTGTCTAAGCATGAACAGATGAACATCAAGACTTTCAGAGATGCTTTTGTTACCTTTTTATATATAAAAGTCAACAATTCTTAATCACGGGCCTTCTGAGAAATGTTTTGAGCGAGACATGGTACACATCACGCAATGCTTCTTGACAAAAGAATTATAAACTGGTGTGTGTTTTCTAGTGGTCAGAGGAGCTTTGAGCCACACTTCCAATCTTGTCTTGAACTTCAGGTTGGTTCTCACCTGACTGATTAGCTCTTGGGGAATCTGTAGCTTTGAGGTTCACTTACTTTTTTGTCCATGTCCTGTGAATGATTACATTATTTTCAATAAATGTGAAAATATATGGTTGTTTGTGTGGTATTAGTCTAAGCCAATGGTTTGATTATTCTTGTGATTTAGAAGAAAATCCGACCACATTTTATGGCCAATTTATGTAAAAATCTAAGAAATTCCAAAGGGTTCACATACTCTTCCCCCCCCCCCCCCCCCCCCCCCCCCACAGTAAAATTCTAATTTCTTGAGACTGTGAATTTGGGGCTTGAGAAATGTAAACTAAAATCATCAACATAAAAAAGAAAATCACTTATTTCCCTCTGTAGTTATTCTACATAGGAGTTTCAATTTTTTTATTGAACTACTTAAATAAATATTTTCCTCAGTATTCCTGCAATTTACATTTAGATGTGTTGAACAACTCACGACAGAGCATCTTTTGTTTGAATCCACCCACTTTGCAAGTGAGGAAAAGTATTGGAACGTGACCGATTGGTGTTTCCAGTTGCTCAGGTGTTGCCTTTTAGATTGATTGCTTAAACATGAGATAGTGCTTATTTTTGGCTTTGGGTTTCTCCTGTGAAAACTGCATTTGCTGTTAAGAACACGAAGACCAGAGAGCCGTCAATGGGAGAGAAGCAAACCATTTTGAAGCTAAGGGAAGAGGAGAACTCGATCAGAGCTATTGCACAAACATAGGGCGTAGTCAATACAACAATTAGGAATGTCCTGGGGGAAAAAAAAAACAATTACTGGTGTAACTGAGCATCAGACATCGAACAGGTCGGCCAAGGATATCAACAGCAGCTGATGACAGAAACATTGTGAGAGCTGTGAAGAAACAAGGCAAGAGTCAGTGACATCACTGCCAACCTCCACAGGGCAGGGGTGAAGGTATCACAATCCACTGTTCAAAGAAGACTTCAAAAGAAGAAATATAGAGGCCAAACCGCGAGATGCAAACCACTCATCAGTAAAAAGAATCGGAAGGCCAGATTGGACTTTGCAAAGAAGTACAGATATGAGCCACAAATGTTTTTGAACAAGGTTTTATGGACTGATGAGAGCAGGATTAACCTCTACCAAAGTGATGGAAAGGCCAAAGTATGGAGAAAGAAAGGATCCACTTATGATCCAAAACAAACAAGCTCATCTGTGAAGCATGGTGGAGGTAATATCATGGCTTGGGCTTGCATGGCTGCTTCTGGAACGGGCTCACTAGTCTAGTCTATTGATGATGTGAACCCATGATAGTAGCAGCAGAATGAATTGTGAAGCCTCCAAAACCATTTTGTCTGGCAATTTACAGAAAAATACCTCCAAACTAAATCGGGAGAAGCTTCATCATGCAACAAGACAATGACTTCATCAGGGGGGAAAAGTGGAACGTCTTAGATTGGCCAAGTCAATTACCAGACCTTAACCCAATAGAGCATATATTTTACCTCCTGAAGAGGAAAGTGAAGGGAGAACCGCACAGAAACAAACAAGAACTGAAAGAGGCTGGAGTAAAGGCCTGGAAAAGCATTTCAAATGAAGAATGAAATAGTCTGGTGAAGTCAATGGGTCGCCGGCTTGATGTAGTTATTGCAAGTAAGGGTCATGGCACCAAATATTAAATGTTCTTCACTTTAAATTAATGTAATAATGTCTGTTCCAATTCTTTTGCTTGAAAACTGGATTCTTTGTCCTGAGTTGTTTAACAAATCTAGATGTAAATACCATGAAATAAAAGCAGGGATTCTGAACCTTTAGCTCATATTCATCTTTTGATCTAAAACCCAAATGTCTTCAGTATACAACAAAAACAAAGGAATGGACCTTGAAACTCCAATAACTTTGGACGGGACTGTATTAACTTATGGAGATGCTCGTGTACAACATGATGAAGACTGCTGCTGACCTGTTGGGGACATCATTCTTAGGAGTGCGAGGAATGTCTTGAGGATCATCTGTAAATTCATATTCTTGGACTTTAGGTTGCAGGTTTTTGGATTTAGGTCTGCCAGGACCTGGCCCTGGCCCGTGGCTACTTTTTCCATCTACTTTCTGCTTCTTTGGCTTGTGGCGTGATGACGCAGCAGGGTCAGGGTCTTTTCCCATCTTTAGAAAGCGCTTGTCTCCCTTTTTGTCCTGCCAGTCAGTGAGGATCTGCAACACAGGACAAATATAATCTACAAAAGGTACTAATACCATTAATACTGCTACTCACCATAAAATTATTACTGCTGATACAATTAATACAGGACACACTGCTTCTTTATAATGAATTCTCTCTCTCTCTCTCTGCCTATTAGCAGGACCAGTGGTATAGAAAATGAATGAATGGATGGATGAATTATTCCCATCTTTTTCCCACCTGTCTCTGCTCCTCCAGAGCTCGGAGGCGGCGGTTGGCTGAGGACAGGAGAGTCTCCAGCTCCAGCTGTAAAGTGTCCAGCTCCTCGATGCCAATCCCATCGTCCTCTGAGCGTCCCAGCACGGCCGTGTAGCGGGGACACACCTTGACGTGCTCGACGGGCTTGAAGTCATAGTACTTCAAAGGGGGGCAGTCCTTCAGCTCACTCATGACGCGGGGTACCTGTGGCCTGACTCTATTAGAATGAACTGAAGCACACCAGAACGGGGGGTGGGGTAAGGTGAGGAACCTTTGAATTGTGTCCAACCTGTTATAAGGGTACGTGAGCAAAGCTCGTTTTTCCAGCTCACACTGCGTAGACGCAGGTTTGGTTCATACATTGATAGCCTGCAGGGCCCAAATCGTAAATGTGTCTTAAAATATCAGAAATGATCACTATATTTACACGGTAACACCTTCATACACTTTATACAGTGGCGTTATATGAACAGTTGCGAGATAATAAACGGGGTTAAAATCTGAAATCAGTTGAATTTTACAGGCAGCGATAATTACCGTCAGCGATTGTCATCCATGATGGAAACCTCCATTGAATGAAGGGGGTGTAAAACCGTCGAATTCACTGCGATTACGACACAGTCACAATATTTAGGTTTGCACTTAAGAGAATAATAATTTAGTAACCATGGTAAATTAAGAAATTGATACAGTGCTGTCCAATTGTCTGATCAGGCAATATTTTTGGAGCTATCAGCGCTGGATAGCAATGGTAGAGTCGGATTAAACCATATTGTGTTATGATATGATTAAAAGGATACGCAATCGCCCTCTCCCACAGTTAAATGTAGTAGTTTAAAGTTAGTTAAATTTCTGTAAATATGATTCAAATGTAATTATTTTAAATGTTACAACTGTACAACTAATAACACCACGATCACAAAACAAAAGCCTCCTGTTAATGCAACGAAATGGACTCGTCCTTTTGGTAATGTTCGTTTCATTCATAAGTGTATTTAAAACGGGCGGAGTGAAGAGGTGTAATAGTAGAAATGCATATTATGTCGAAAAATCCACTTCCTCATACTAAAATGTCAAATAAAACAAGCGCATCATTTTGTTTCTGGAGTATGTAGGATTTACGGAAGCTGAGTCCTAGGCGTGGCTTAGGAACTTCCGCCTTTTACAGTGCAAAATGGTGAGTTTTTCTTCAAGAGGATCTTTTACTTCGTTAGTTTATAGGCATGCATTACTTGGTTACATCAGACTATTTGGACGGAAACATGCTACCTCCGTGTTTCTGCCAAACGTGGTTTATAGGTAGTTTTAGTATTTTTCTCTTGTAAAATGATTAAAACAATTTTCAGCACTTAGCTTTTCCCTGTTACTACTGAGTTCATATTTATCAACAGGTTTGGCAAAGTAACGATGAGAGTCAACATCCACCTGAAAGCATTGGCATTCCTCATTAGCATCGTTATTTTATTCTAAGTGGTTATTATTGGGTTCATCTTCAGTTCTATTAATTCTATTTGAACCAACCCTCAGCTTGGTTTCTAAACCTGACATCTCTCAACCTGATCCTGCTGTTTTAGGAATTTCATTCCAATTTTGTACACTGAGTTTGTCCAATTTGTCCCAAGACAGCGACTCTGCGTCCCTACCTAAACGCCGTGAGGGCCACCCTGCAGGCGGCCTTGTGTCTGGAGAACTTCTCCTCTCAGGTGGTGGAGCGTCACAACAAGCCCGAGGTGGAGGTCAGGTATGTCACTCTGCTCTGCCTTTCTACTTTGCAGAAGATCGCTACCTCCACACGAGTTTGAACCTGTGCAAACTCGCACAAGGCAATCTTCAAGGGTTGATAAATGGTAGCCGTACAAGGGAAGGTGTGAAACTGGCTTGCAGCAGCCTCTTCGAAACATCACTGTATAAATGAGAACAAACAAATTGGACATACTGTATTTTCATTTGGGATTGTTTGAGAGTTTTCATTTATTTTAGAGCGACAGAGAGCGCTGTGACGCCGTCTCAATCATTATGAATTCCACGATCTATCGATCTGTCTGTTTAAAACCCTGTTTATTGCGTTGACATATGAAGATATGTGCAAGGTTAAAAGCTCCAGACTCCTTTTAAAGAGTTCTGTATAGCAAAACAAACTGCCGATAAAATAAAGTGCAATGATTGCAGTAGTAATGATTTAGGGGAAGAGCGTTAGGAGCCTTCACCGTAAGAACTGGCCCGTCTGAATCGAACAAATTATCAAATAAATATCAAAATATTTTTGGTAGTTTTTTTGTTTTTTTTGTCCTTTTTTGTCTACTACTGCTTGTGTCAGAAAAACTTCTTGTTCACAGTAAAATATTTTGCAACTATCATGTCTCGAGTCACTGTCAGTCTTCATACAAAATTATGGTATGCCATGGTCATGCTGTACCTCCTCAAAAAAGGGTGCGACCAATTCATGTGCTGGTACGACCAACTGAAAAAGTTGGACTCACCAGTGCTACGAGTACAAAAGTTAGTGTAGAGCCCTGTTCGATGAGTTTACGCCAGTGTTAAGTGTCAAGACGGAATATTGTTTTTGTTGTTGTTTACAGGAGCAGTAAGGAGCTGCTGCTTCAGCCTGTTGTGATCAGCCGCAATGACAAGGAGAAGGTTCTCATCGAGGGATCCATCAACTCTGTCAGAGTCAGCATTGCTGTCAAGCAGGTGATCCACTTAATCTTAATAGTGCAGTGGAACCTCCGGTTTATATTCGAATGACCTTCAAGGAGGTTTTTGTATTTTTTTAATATTAAACAGTTCCTAGGTGTCTTAAAAATGTATCTGACATTCTTTGGACAAATTACAAAAAGGATGAAGAATTGCAGTACCAGAGCTGCCAACCTATAACAATTCACTTCCAGAACAAATTGTCCAAATTTCTCTGTTTCCACATTTTCAAAAGTTTGTCAAGAACATTTCCGTGTGACAATCATAATCGTTAATAAATTATGGCTTCAATATTTGTCATTTTAATGTTTGTATTACATCAACCTTATAATGGTGGACGCAGCTACAGCCTGCATCAAAGTACCAGTACATGAGATTTTGACGTCCAACCATCAAAAATATCTGTATCTATGGATTAATTCACCTTTGCCCATTTTGTTTTCAACCCTGTTGACAAAAATGTTTTTAAATAAACAACGCAAATCTGTTAAAGCAGATTAATCAGATATCAAACGTCAAAATTAAAACTTAGCACTCTAGTTTGCAAACAGACAAATAACAGTGCTGATAGACTGAATTGGTTAGTTTGGACGATAGTTTTGGTTTCTATTTTGTACAATGCACTTCGTGTACACATACGAGAAGAAGAAATGTAACTACGTCTTCTCTTGCATGCTATTTATATTACAACCCCAATTCCAATGAAGTTGGGATGTTGTGTTAAACATAAATAAAAACAGAATACAATGATTTGCAAATCATGTTTGACCTATATTTAATTGAATACACTACAAAGACAAGATATTTAATGTTCAAACTGATAAACTTTATTGTTTTTAGCAAATAATCATTCACTTGGAATTTTATGGCTGCAACACGTTCCAAAAAAGCTGGGACAGGATCATGTTTACCACTGTGTTACATCACCTTTTCTTTTAACAATATTCAATAAACGTTTGGGAACTAAGGACACTAATTGTTGAAGCTTTCTAGGTGGAATTCTTTCCCATTCTTGCTTGATGTTCAGCTTCAGCTGTTCAACAATCCGGGGTCTCCGTTGTCGTATTTTACGCTTCATAATGCGCCACACATTTTCAATGGGAGACAGGTCTGGACTGCAGGCAGACCAGTCTAGTACCCGCACTGTTTTACTACGAAGCCACGCTGTTGTAACACTTGCAGAATGTGGTTTGGCATTGTCTTGCTGAAATAAGCAGGGGCGTCCATGACAAAGACGTTGCTTGGATGGCAGCATATGTTTCTCCAAAACCTGTATGTACCTTTCAGCATTAATGGTGCCTTCACAGATGTGTAAGTTACCCATGCCATTGGCACTAACACAGCCCCATACCATCACAGATGCTGGCTTTTGAACTTTGCGTCCATAACAGTCCGGATGGTTCTTTTCCTCTTTGACCCGGAGGACACGACGTCCACAATTTCCAAAAACAATTTGAAATGTGGACTCGCCGGACCACAGAACACTTTTCCATGTTCCTCAACGTACATCAATTGTACGTTGAGGAACATTGTCCTTAAACTGTTCGACTATTTTCTCACGCACTTGTTCACAAAGAGGTGTTGAAGCTCTCCCCATCTTTGCTTGTGAATGACTGAGCAATTCAGGGAAGCTCCTTTTATACCCAATCATGGCACCCACCTGTTCCCAATTAACCTGGTCACCTGTGGGATGTTCCAAACAGGTGTTTGATGAGCATTCCTCAACTTTCTCAGTCTTTTTGGCCACCTTTCCCAGCTTTTTTGGAATGTGCTACAGCCACAAAATTAAAAGTTAATGATTATTTGCAAAAAAACAATGTTTATCAGTTTGAACATTAAATATCTTGTCTTTGTAGTGTATTCAATTAAATATAGGTTGAACATGATTTGCAAATCATTGTATTCTGTTTTTATTTGTGTAACACAACGTCCCAACTTCATTGGCATTGGGGTTGTACATATTTATATTTCCTATATCCACAATTGCTGCTGAAACTACGCAAATTCCCCCATTGTGGGACTAATAAAGCGTATCTTATATTACGAATATTTATGAATAATAATAATAATAATAATATACTTTTAGCACACCTAGGCGAATTAATCTCGACACCGGCTTAACAGCTCCTCGTCCTCTTGCGCGTACGGTGTTGGTGCCGGTAAGGGAAAAGGGGGGAGCTTGACCCTTTAAACGGAGAGTCGGTCAGGACATTTCATCCGATTAGTCCTGCGGGTAAGCGAAATCTGACACCTGTCCACGTCCTGAAGTGACGTGCAGTGACGTACTAATTAATTTCTGGTTCAGATGCGGCGTCCTCTCTAAACGCGTATTAATTGGCCTGTTATTTCCGTTGTTCGAAGTTGGTCACTCTCCGTGAAAATGCGGTTCCAGCCACTCCTACATGACAAGTGTATTGTTTCACCAAATCACTTATTTCGATGTTTTGCGACTGCTTGTAATGATAGCTCAGCAATTAGCGTGGCTTTGACGTCGTCTTCGCGTATCCACTCCGCATCCTCCCTTCAAGACACTTTTGCAATTAGCACGGTAAGAAGTGTAGCTTATTCGCTACCGTGGAGGCGATAATCAGTGACTTAACAATGCATTGACACCGGACGCAAAGAGAACCTTCGCCTCGGGAATAATAAAAGTTACGCTTGACAAGTACTATAGCGGCTCTGTAGTGGTGCATTTAGGGATGTACAATGTAAGTACAGAAGAAGAATTGATTGTGTTCAAGTTTGGGAGGTTCCATGATAAAATAATTCTTTTGTTTTCTTTGTATAATGTACACAGTAAAAACAATTGTGCCGTGTCTGCCACCTCAGGCTGACGAGATCGAGAAGATCCTTTGCCACAAGTTCATGCGCTTTATGATGATGAGGGCAGAGAACTTCTTCATTCTGAGGAGGAAACCGGTCGAGGTAAGAAACAGGTTGAGGGTGGCCCCATGATTACGTTGCACATTATGATGATGGTTAAGAGGATATACACAATTGTATACCACTTTACAGTACTATAATACCTTTTATTAAGAGTTTTGACACTTTTTATAATAGTTCTCAGTTAGTTGACAAAATGCCCTGTGATTGACTCAGCTGGGGTAGGCTTCAATTACCCGTGACCCAAATGAAGACGAGCACGATAGAAAATTGGGGGATGGATGAATTATTGGAAACAATTGGTCAATCAAATAATTCATGAATCCATAAATCCCCATCTATATTTTATTTCTACATCTTATTTCGCCTGCATGATGTTATTATTGGTGCATTTAATTGATCGTTTTCTTTCAGGGTTATGATATAAGCTTCTTGATCACCAACTTCCACACGGAGCAGATGTACAAACACAAGCTGGTGGACTTTGTCATCCATTTCATGGAGGAGATTGACAAGGAGATTAGCGAGATGAAGTTGTCCGTTAACGCCAGAGCCCGTATTGTCGCCGAGGAGTTCCTCAAGAATGTAAGCGATGGGGATAATGCATTTCTACGTATTGAATGTTCACTTGGTTGTCAGTGTTGTGGGTTAGGGTGAAGTGTTTTTTGTTTTCTGAATTTATTTATGCACGTCCACTTATTCAACACAATGTACTATGTATTAAAAGACAGAATTAGTAACATGAACCAATTTTGCATTCTTTTCCACAGTTCTGATGACCTCCGCCTCCCGCACTCCCACAGTCTGTAACGGCCATTCGCGATAGAACCTTCGGTGGAAACAATCAGTGAGCCACTGAGAGAGGAACGTCACCCACCCGTCGATGACCCGTTGGCTTTGTCTAATTACTCATCTCTGTACTCATTGATATCAGTGATTGTATATAAAGAAATACTTATCAGTTTCAATTTCCTACCACTTAGAAGAAATGCCCAAACAAACAAAGGCGGGTCCTTAAAGCATTAAACACGCTGATGTCCATGAATACAGAGACTATGGGTGTGCTCAAATGCAATTACGTAGTTAGGTGTTAGTATTCAGTGTATGCCAGTCCATCTGCCCTGTTGTTGTCAATTTCGTCTTAAAATATATGTGCGGAAAAGTACAAATTAGTCAAACTGTGTAAAATAAATAAAGCACCAATGTTTCTACATTTTTCTTGTCGTTTGTAGTGGAATTTTTTTTTTTAAGTTGAGGTTGGTGAGAAGCTAATTCATGGTATTATTTGTATTTCATACCCACCATTTTATGTATCCCGTAATAATTTCACACAAGCCGGCTTTTAAATGATGGCATTTGAGCACGTTGAAACCAATTACCTCTATCCTACATTACATTGCACTGCAAATTAGAACTATTAATAGATCAAAAACTTATGTTTGAAAATGACATCTCATGGATTTATGAACGAAATCTGTTGAGGTTTAATGAAGCGTGTAATAATTGTAATTTGGCAACATTTCCATTTGGTACAGCAGCTACACTTAGTTTCCTTCCAATTGCATATTTCAATGCATGTAAATTATAATTGAAAAAAATCCAGTGGGACACAATCTTTGAAAATTCATTTAGTGTAATTATCATAATTATATTAACAAATATTGCTCTGCAATTAAGGATTTATGTACAACCTCATGTCATGTCTTTGCATGTCATGTCTTTGCAATGTCACGTTGTCAACATGTACAGGAGAACCTTTGTTCCTGTCAGTGCTGTTTGGGGTATCTTGGTCGAACTTCCCATTGGTAGGTTAATCCAGCATGTAAAGTCTTCTGGGGTGCACAGCGGTGGTTTCTGATATGGGCAATAAGGATAGCCGCTCAGAGCGGCATTCTGTGGGGGGTGGCACTCCCCCCCCCCCATCCCCCCATCCCAACATTCGGCCAAGGGGGAGCAATTGATGGCCGTTGCAAAGGGCGCCACGCGGTCCAGGATCACTAGTGGGTGTGCATCTTCTCCATTCGTTTTGTCAGAAAGTCAGGTTCAGCAGTTGTATTTGGTGCTCAAACATTCTAGCATGGGAAAACTAGACAAGACCATATTAAAAAACAAACAAACAAAAAACAGTTTTACAACGTAGAACTGTTACTGTACTTTGCTTTTATCTCCTGGATCTCAGGGATGCCGCCACCCATCACATATGTGAAGAGTTTCTATTAAACAAGGATTCTAATCCTGACTATGCAAATTTCCCATCAACACCAACTTGGCTATGGACACATGCAGTCCTACTTCTGCCATTTGGTTGGTTTCTGTAAATAGACGTATATCGGCAACCTAACGCAAGCAGACTATGACATTATTGGCTGACACCAAAAAGAGGAACTCGGCTGTGGTTAATTTCTACCTCAACATTACTGGTACCAGTATTCTTTGGTATCTTTCTTTCTTAGCACATTGCTTATAAGCCCTATATTGAAGTAAGGGCAAGGAGCTTTATTTTAGTAAGGCTATAACTTTTGAAAACAGTGAACCTCCACATAAGGACACTTCTGAGGGTGTCGAGCTGGTCCACTGTTCCACGACCAGGACGAAAACCACACTGCTCCTCCTGAATCTGAGAATCGACTTCCAGATGGACCCTCCGCTGCAGAACCCCTGAATAGACCTTACCAGGGAGGCTGAGGAGTGTGATCCCTCTGTAGTTGGAACACACCCTTCGGTCCCCCTTCTTAAAAAGGGGGACCACCACCCTGATCCGCCAATCCAGAGGACTCTCATTCGAAGTTTCTTTAACAGAAGATAAATGTCAGTTTTTATATTTTACGAACTCTGCAGAAATATCAAAATGTATGCCTTGATGTCGGTGTCGTTGTTTCAGGTTTACAGGTCCAGGTGTGAGACTTTGAGAACTGTTTGTCCTGATTTGAAGCCAATCAGTACGAAATATTGTATTGAACAATAAGCAGTTGATTTGCCAAGACTAAAGTTTAAACAATCATTCTATATGCTTGATCCATGAGTAACAGTACAAAGTTGGGTGTATTTTATATGATTTTCACAGGTGGCACGGTGAAGGACTGGTTAGCACATGTTCAAATCCCGGCCCCGCCTGTGTGGAGTTTGCATGTTCTCCCCATGCCAGCGTGGGTGTTCTCTGAGCACTCCGTTTTCCTCCCCATCCCAAAAAGCCGTATTCTGCTTGGCTAGCCGGTACCCATCACCTGCCTCTGGAGTCCTACAGGCCAAAAAGGCCTGATAGGACTCCTTCTTCAGTTTGATGTCTTCCCTTACCGTTGGTGTCCACCAACAGGTTCGGGAATTTGTGCCACCACAGACACCGACCACCTTACGGCCACAGCTTCGGTCGGAGGAGTGGAAAATGGTCCACTCAGACTCAATGCCTCCTACCTACTCCCGGGACATGAGTGAATTTCTGCTGGACGTGGGAATTGAAACTCCTTCTGACAGGGGACTCTGCCAGATGTTCCCAGCAGAGCCTCACAATATGTTTGGGTGTGCCGGTCGGACCGACATCGTCCCCCACCAACGGAGCCAACACACCACCAGGAAGTGATCGGTGTACAGCTCCGCCCCTCTCTTCAGTGTGTCCAAGACATGCGGCCAAAGTCGATCATCGAATTGCGGCCGAGGCTGTTGTAGTGCCTAGTGCACATATGGATACCCTTATGTCTGAGCATGGTGTTTGTTATGGACAATCCGTGATGAGCACAGAAGTCCAATAACAGAACACTACTCAGATTCTTATTGGGGGGGGGTCAATGTAATTGCCCACGTGAGTATTGAAGTCCCCCAAGCAAAACGATGGAGTCTCCAACAGAGGCGTGCTCCAGCACACCCTCCAAGGACTCTAAGAAGGGTGGGTACTCTGAGCTGCTGTTTGCTGCACAGGCACAGACAACAGTCAGCACCCATCCACCCACCCGAAGGCGGAGGGAGGCTACCCTCTTGTCCACTGGGGTGAACCCCAACGTAGAGGCACCGAGACAAGGGGCAAACAGTATAGCCACACCTGCTTGGCGCCTCTCACCGGGGGAAACTCCAAAGTGAAAGGGGTCCCAACCCCTTTGGAGAAGACTGGGACCAGAGCCCAAGCTGTGTGTCGAGGTGATCCTGACTACATTCAGTTGGAACTTCTCGACTTCGCACACCCGCTCAGGCTCTTTCCCTGCCAGAGAAGTGATGTTCCATGTCCCTAGAGCCAGTTTCTGTTGCCGGGATCGCACTGACAAGGTCCCCGACTTTGGCCGCCACCCAGCTAACACTGCATCTTCCCCCCTTGGCCTCTCCCACAGGTGGTGAGCCCATGGGACGGGGGACCCAAGTTGTCTTTTTGGGCTGTGCCCCATGGGTGCAGGCCCAGCCACTAGGCGCTCGCCATCGTGAGCCATCTGGCCTGCCTCCAGAGGGGGGCCCCCGGTGACCCACCTCCGGGTGAGGGAAAACAAGGTCCAATATTGGTACTCATCATAAGGGGTTTTGGAGTGTGCTTTGTCTGGTCCCTCACCTCGGACCCGTTTGCTATGGGTGACCCTACCAGGGACATAAAGCCCCAGACAATTTAGCTCCCAGGATCATTGGCACACACCAACCCCTCCACCATGATAAGGTGGCAGCTCCACGAGGGGATAATAGTGATCTTTTTTTTTCACAATGAAATTATAACAGACATCAATTATCCGTGTTTTTTCACTATTCAGTCTGACCCGGTCCTGATCCCCCACAAGTAACAGGGACACACTGTAGACTGTAATAGAAGTGATTTGCCGCATCTAAAGGCAATTATAAAGATTTTTAGGGGGGCCTCAATCACTTGCGGATTTTCCTGGTGCTCGGACACTGTCCCCCTTGAATAATGGGTGACACTGTCGTGCCGCTGTGTCAATTGTCAACCTTTCTGGGATTGTGTCTATTTATAGCAAGAAGCCGAAAGATTTGTAATGATACCCGAGTCAAGACTCAGCCAAATTAATCCAAGCTCAACCTTTTGCCAGTCACAATTTTCAATCACACCCAAACTACTAGGACCAAAGGTACCGTACCAAAGACCCCTTTGTGATAGGATGGCACAATACTCAATGGGTCTTTCTAAACAATGAATTTACTGCAGTCTACTTGTTAAAAGAACAACCACAGAAACATCTTGTTGAAAATGTCTTCTTTCCAGATTACAGTATACTGCAAGCAATATAAGAATAACAAAGAAAGGTGAATTAACAATGAAACGTGGACTATACAGACATGTTTGTCAATAGTACCCTCATAGTGAAGTAGTCCATTAAAATAGGTGACATTATTTGTCATTGTAGACTGTTTTAACAGTTGTCTTTCAGACAAAATTGAGTGAGGCATGCTCTCAAAAACTACTGACCACAAAGAATGCATGGATACTGCATGTAGTGCACATTTCTTTTTAAACTGGCCCCTCTTTTTTGGAAACAACTGCTGTCAGTCTTGTTTACACATTCGAAACATTGAGCACTCTATACGGGTAGCCATTATTGAGCCCTACATTGTAAAACCAACAAATAAATAAAAAATACTTTGCATACAGCCACTTTAACACTAATATTGAGAACATATACATACAGTATATCAGTGTAGTGGATGACCAAAAAAAAAAAATCTCAATGATATTGCACACAGTTAAGATGAACTGACAGCAGCATTGTCACTGCTTGTTTCTGTGTCACAGTCTTTCTCTGATGGTGCAGCGACTGGTGTTTCTCGGAGAGTGTTTGGTCCACAGTTAGCCTGTCCTAGACCTTTGTTTGTCAAATCTGCCGCTGACTCTGCCTCGGGTTCTTGCTGTGGCGCTGTGGCTGCAAACACACCAACGTTTGAAAACAGAAAAATATACTTGTAGTCCTTGTTCAGTGCAACCACCGCATACCTGACTGAGTGCAGGATTTCATGTGTTCTGGCCAGTGGGCCTGCTGGCATGGGTAATCGCAGTAGCTAGTGTTCCAGCAGCAATAAAATATTGCCTCTTTTCTGCAGTTTGCACACCACTGTTTCTTCTTTGTTTCATCCACTGCTTGCTGCTTCTCCAGCTCAGTTTCTTTCTTCACCTCCGCCACCAGGCGTTCTCGTTCCTGCTCCAGACTCTGCCTCATCTCAGCCATTGTAAGCTCTAAATTAGATTCATGTACACAAAATACATGAAGGCATTACATTACACTTGGAGGGGAAATGTATGTGCTTACCATCCACAATTTTAGGTACACCTGTACATGCAAATTAAGTTGAGAGCTCCAATAAAAGAGCTGTGTAAAAAATAAACCTCTTAAAACTGCAGTACAATTTGACTGACACAGTGTTGAGTTTTAGTTTAACAGTATGTTTAATAATGACAGTGTTGGGAAGATTATTTTGTGTTGTTAGTTGTTGTAGTTGTTACATTTACACTGTTGAAAATGTAATAATAATGTCACTATTTCAATTACTATCTCATTCCTACAGTATATCCCCGAACTGGTTGCCAGTCAATCGCAGGGCACATATAAACAAACAATCATTCACACTCACATTCACACCTACGGGCAATTTGAGTCTTCCATTAACCTACCATGCCTGTTTTTGGGATGTGGGGGGAAACAGGAGTACCCAGAGAAAACCCACGCAGGCACGGGGAGAACATGCAAACTCCACACAGACGAGGCCGGATTTAATTCCGGGTCCTCAGAACTGTGAGGTGGAAGTGCTTACCAGTCGGTCACCGTGCCGCCCGCTTCGAGGTCATGTTTGGGAAAACACGTCTTGTTTGAGACTAGCAGATCACAACCAGATAGAGCCAATCACAAGTGTCTGCTCTTGAAGGAGGAAGTGATTTTTTTAAATGCTATTTTAAAATGTAACTACCGTAATCATGCAATTTTCCAAAAGCAACTGTAATGTCATTACACAGTCTCCCAATAATGTAATGGATTAAAATTACATACACTTTGTAATTAAATTACGTCAACTAGTTACATGTAATGAGTTATTGCCCAACACTGAATACTGACTAGTTTTCAGTGATGTCAAGCTGAAAGGTGGATACACAGGTTGATTTGACCATTTAATTGAACTGCCTGTTACGATACGTCACGGATTCATTATTTGTAGGAAATAAATAATCTTTGGATTAATTAGGCGAATTTAGTCATTTCCCGCAGCACTCCCAATGAACACTCACATGCTGCCTATAGAGTATTGGAATCACTTCTGGGAGCTTAGAGCTCACTTTCTCTTTCATTTATTTGTTTCATTATCCTTGCCTGCGGATAGACAAACAGCTGTTATAAAACTGTAGGTATTTGTTTACATTCAACTTTTAACTGCTGCACCCAACTTGAGTGATGCCATGCATGCTGTGATCATGAGATTAGAATTTCAGCATCCCGGTACCTTCTTACTGGTGGAGACGTCAACATGTTCCTCTCTCTCATTTACTAACAACTTCACACAAAATGTAGATTGGGCAACAAGAGGGAATAAAACGCTGGACCTCCTGTATGTCAATGTGAAGAGAGCATACGGCTCTTCTTCTCTTCCACTGGGAAACTGATCGCAACTTCATGTACCTTGAGACAGGTGGAACACTGGGCAGCCAACAAAAAGGACTGTGACAGTCTGGTCCAATGACACAGAGGAGGCACTGAAGGAGTGTTTCGATGTCAAAACCAAACTCATATCCTTGTTTTGTTTCTAAATATATGAAATATGTTTGAAGATACACCAAGCGCTGAAAACGTGCAAAGACTGACAACAATATAGGACTGAATTGTTGAGACTGTAGCTTAAGGCTCTTTTCATCATATTTGGCCAGATATTTTGGGGCGGGGCTAAAAACCTGAGCCCCATGAAGTCAGCGGGTCGGGGCATATACATTGTAGCATGAGGCCCTCTCCCACAATACAGTTATAAACACCAAGCGCCCTTATTCCATGCAGTGGCCATTCGGCAGAATTGCCACTTCATCATTCATTAAGTTGACCAATTACTACCAGTATAGCATGCAATTGGCCATGTGTGCACCACGGTCCCCCTGTCTGGATGACTTTTTCCCCCTTTTCCCCCCTCCTCCTCCTCACGACGCGTCGCAACTGACAACTCATTACGCCGTCGATTAACGGCCTGCTAATTTTCAACGGATGGCCGCCTCAGAATGTCTCTCTGCGGCTCATGTGAGCGTCTCTCTCCACTTAGGAGGAGCCATGGCACGTCTTTGATTGACAGCTGAAAGTTCTAGGGAGGCACAATTTTGAGAGCATTTAGGGAGACGCACACAGCGTCCGGAAGCTGAAAGAATGTTTAAATACTTGACCATTTTGAAGCCTGATTTCACATAGAACATTGTTTATCCATTTATTCATTGTCTGGCTTGTTAACAAGACTATTTTCTGTTGTGTGTCCAATTTGCATTTCTATTGTCTGTTTGGTTACATTTTAAGGATTACATTTTGTATTTTGATATTTTTATTCTTAGAACATTTGATTTATTTCATTTATCAAAGTTTTACATTCAATTGGATTCATGTACAGTACATTGTTTCAGCTGTGGTTGTTTTTTAAAGTGCTCTATAAATAAAGATGAATTGAGTATATACTGTAATGCATATTATTTTGCTGGTGAATGAAGTCCTTACCAAGATTGTGCTTCATCTCTGACAACTCTTGCTGATGTAACCACTGTAGTTTTTCAATTTCAATTTTAAGCCGTTTCATCTACAAAACAACAACAACAACAACACTAAGCAAATGCCTAAATGCAGAGATATGTGTCATCAACTGTGCAAAACAACACCTCAGCAATAGTATTTCCTGAAGTGCTCTTCGAGAGGTCACTGTAGATTTCAGTCACTGTACCTTTGATTGCATCCATTATCTGGAAAATCCAAAAAAATCCTGTTGTATTCTTATGCAGTGTGGAATCAACATCCTTTCCCAGAACACTGTGAACGTCTGATGTCTCCCAATGAAGTGACTTTATAAAACACAATCATCAACATCTTGATTAAAAATGATGCTTACTTTGTTAGTGTACTTGGCAATATCTGCGGCGACATCTCCTGAGGCTGTAGAGATGTACTGTTCTGTTTCCAAGGATGAGGATGGAGATGATGTGCCTAAACACGATCCTGTAGCAGGACAGCTGGACACCAGCGTGACAGCTGATGTGCTCAATGAAATACAGAAAATGAAATATTTATATTATTGCAAGATTTACAATGGCCATTTCATTGTTGTGTTATGTGACTAGAATGGTGTTAAACTGATAACCTTATCTACCTTTAATTGACTGTCTGGTCTGATAACGTGTGCTTTGGGAAGACTGTTGCGATGAAGATGAAGACACTGATGTTGAGCTGTTGTCAGATGCCTGGATGGACGCCTGCGTCGTGCCTTGTCTGGGCGACGATGCTTGAATTTGTGCAGCCGCCACTGGCTGCTGGCCCTGCTGCTGACGCGTGTGCCATTTCTGTGAGGGGGTCTGGAGCTTGGCGGTGGGATTCCACACAGCGGCGCTCTGCGCTACTGGCACTGTCTCTCGAGGCAGCAGAGGGCGCTGTTTCTTCAGTGCAGGGGCGGTCGAGGCTGACGATGACGAGGAAGAAGGTGGTGTCGCAGGGGCATTGGAGACCGTGGCAAGGCTAACATTTGCAGCAGAAGGCGCAGTGAGGGAGATCATGGTGACGGGAATGGCCATAGGGGACTGAGAGGCAACACTGGAGGGTGTGGAAGGGGTTGTGCTGTTTTGAGACGGGAATGTTGAAGGGGTCAGGGATTTACCTTCAAGAACAAATTTTTTGATTAATTACCCATCCAGACTAGACATCACACTCCCACATTCATAAAAACCAACATCTCACCTTCGGGTTTACCAGCAGATGCCTCTTTAACATTAGTGCCGTCTTTTTTGCGTCTCTTCTTGTCCTTTTTCCCCTGCTCCTCCCCAAGGTCAATAACCAGCTCCCTCTCTGAGTCGGAATCCTCCGCAGGAACATGTTGCTTGAGATCTTCTTTCATCTGTCCCTTCTGCCTAGACACAGGCAATGGTGGGGGGGATTTGGTCTTATCTGGATGCTCTTTCTCTGGAACTTTCTCTTGAGCCGGCATCTCTGATGGCGTTGCACACACATCCACTGCTGCAGGTTCAGATACCAGAGGTGCATTGGCTTTGCCCTCTTGGCTCAGAGATGGTTGGTCTTGGTCTCTACTTTTGTTCTGGGGTTCGTCAGTAGGTGCAGTATCCTGAGAATCGTCAAACTTCGGTCCGTCATCACTGGCATACTCGGTGTCACTAGAGTCAGATTTACCCTCGGAGTCTTCAGAGTCACTGTGTTCCACACCTTTGTATACCTCAGAAGAGATCTCGTTGATACCTGCAAAATGATTGGAGCACCCAAACAACAAGCAAAGCAATGTTACAAAACCGTGTCTAATACTGATGTATGTGATGAAACATCTACTGACCGAGCTGCGCTTTACAGCTTTCAATGGTTTTGTCCAAGTTCATCTGGAAACGGCTCTTAAGATGCCTTTTTGGAGAGGTGAGAACAGGGGTGGTCCCCAGCTTCTGCAGAACCGTTTCACTGAGTTCCTTTAGGTCCATCTCTGCTTTACTCCGATCTGGAAGAATACTACATGAATTACTTCCTCACAGCAATATCACACAAAAGCACAATACTATGGTCATTATTACCTTTATTTCATACACATGACAAAAGCATGAGCAATTTACCTAGATTAAGGTTCAAAATGCTTCCTGTCAGCTGTGCCTTCTCTTGCTTGGTGTTGCAAGGTTTGTTGCCGTCCAATAAATTGTCAGCTTGACTTGGTCGAGGAGGAGCTGGTGATCCTGCACAGAAGTGTTTACTAATGAATAAGACCAGAGGAGATGAAACGTCTCCCGTGTAATTTCATATAAGTGAGGTCAAAGTTACAGTACCTGTGGAGTCCGCCGACTCTTCGCCAATACTTCCCTGGCTGTTTGTGACCTTTGCCTGGGACTTGTCTGTTGTATCCTCCCCATCTGAACCTGTATTTGCAGAAGAGTTGGTGCTCATGGGGGAGCGAGGCATGTCACTGAGAGGCAGCCGACGGCCTGCCGTGACCCCTCCAATGCCAGCCCCTGACAACATGGTTCTAACCAGGGAGATCTTTGGTGATGCAGTCATGTCAAAGCTCAACTTGATCTTTTCCTGTTTCTCAGGCTTGAAAGGGGTGGATGAGGGGTCAGAGGGGTCCTGCAGCATTTGAAAGCTGTTGTTGTGAGTGTAGGGTGTCCTGAAAGGGGCGTAGTTAAAGACACCAAATTTCTTCCTCATGTTCTCCACATAGACTTCCATCTCTTGCATGGCGCTGTTGAAGATGCTTTTGGTCTTCTTCACAGAGAATGGAATCTCTTTGGACATGAGGTAACAATTATTTAAAGGGACCCAAGCCCTAAAGGATAAGCATGTAAACATCATATGACCTGTTAGTGACACAAACTCTTGAGAACAGACAACAAAGTTGAGTATGTGAAGCACAAAAGATTGAGACCTGTCATGCTGACCAAAGAAGCGAGCATCCACCTGTCCATCTTTGTCACGCAGAGCTTTAGCTGGCCAAAAGGGAAAACCTTTCAACTTAGCCCACACCAGAGGGTGAGGGTTACTCTGTATACACACAGTAAAATACTGAAACGGAGCATTTGGTCTCTAGTGAGTAATGTTGGAAGCTCTAGACCACAGGTGTCAAACTGGTGGCCCGGGGGCCAGATCTGGCCCTCCACATCATTGGATGTGGCCCGCGAAAGCAAATCAAAATCGCTCATTGCTTTCTGGTGTAATAACATTGAGGTATTTGCAAGCATTTGTTTTGTTACCAACCCCACTTTGAAAAGAAATGTAATCGTTGAAAAACATGTTTTTATAGGCTTCTGATTTCAAAACCGGTTATTCATCAATGTGTTGTGTATACTGTAATTACAGTATATGAGGTAATCTTTCATTTATATGGGTCCGCTGTCATAGCGGCCCTCCGAGGGAAGTCATAACTGCGGTGTGGCAATTGACAAAAATGAGTTTGACACCCCTGCTCTTGACAAACTCATGAAAACATAAACAAGTGCTACTTACACATGGTTCACAGAACCAGTTGTCTCTCTTTTGGCAAGCAGACAAATAACACTCGGGACAGACTTCAACCTCGTTCATCTGCAAAAAGAGATACAAAATTACATTTGCTGAATCAATCACTGAAAATTAATCTCCACGACAAAAAAATGACACAGACCACATATTCACCTCATGTTCACAGATCTTGACGATAACCTTAGCTGTGGCTGTCAGTTTGTGGTTGCCTAAAAATATACAGAAAGTTAGTTAGTTGGGAAAGCAATTGATGATTGTTCATATTATCGTAGTTGTTTGTTTACAAAGATATACCCATCTATTTAGGATATAATATAGAGGCTAGAATATGCAACACACCTCCGTTGTATATGATGCAGTTATGCAAAATCCACTTTACATCTGCCAAGAAGGCCTCTGTGCAGCCATACATTTTCTTTTTGATGTTCTGTGTTACAAAGGTAAAACGTGTTTTCATATGAGAGCTATTCAACAATGCATGAAATGCTTATGTATTTAAAATCTATTCACATGGGCAAGTTTTTACCTTCTCAAGAGTGCAAAGATCCATTGGGTGAAATATGTATTCAGCATAGTCTGGATGCTGATCAAGGGAAACAGGTTTCTGGAAGAGTTCAGTCTTTAAAATGGAGCAAAAGACAAGAGGGGTTTAAGTTAAACTCAACAGCAAATTTATTGCAAATCCTTCCTCACTATGGCAGATGAGCGCTCCTGTCATGTTACTACTAAATACTCTAAAAGCTGCATCAAAGAAAAGGAGCACAACCAGTGAAGGAAGAAATCAAGACAGGGACTTGTTAGTGGTGTAATTATTACCCAATTAAAAGTCTTTCTCTGCGTGGAAGCTGCATGGGGAGAGCGAGATGACAAGCGGGGATGATCCTGAAAGAGAGTGAGAGGGGCAGCTGTATCCTCACTACCAGCTTGCATGTTTACTTTCATGGTTCCCAGCCATGACAGGTCCAGTATAGTTCAACGTTTGGGAATGTTAGGTGAGTTACATGAAATTATTTCCACATGCAAATTAATAATGTCTCATGCAGACCAATAGAGGACAGGTTCAAGGGGAAGCGACTGATGAGAATAAGATGACCGTAAAAAGCTCTTTATTTGGTTCCATAAGCGCTCTATGCTGACTTGCCAAAGAAAATATGCTCAGGTGATAGAAATCATTAAGAATGAATTATAAAAGGACAATTGCAAATTAACGTTGACACAAAATTGCAACTTCTTGCTCCAATACTACATAACCATTTAGCTAGCATCAGATACCCAGGGAGACAGTGATACCAGCATACTTACACCTGGTTGTTTCATCTTCTGAAGAGCAAACTTTAGTAGGTAAGACAGCTGCTCTATAGTCAGCATCATCATGGCTTTGCTCTGAGTCTCAATACATTCAGCAACTGTTATTTTCTAATTAAAAAAAACAAACATTGAGAGGAAAATAGTTCTCGTCACTAGATGTCCAAAGTTAGGTCCGCTATGTTAAAAAACATCAGTAAATGAAACATCAGTCTTTGAATTCTGGTTTCCAACACCCTTACACTCAGAATATTCCTGGGTGAGTACCTCACACTCCGGACAGAACCAGTCGCCCTCAGGCTCGTCTGGTAGTTTGAGGCACTTGGCGTGGTACACCCTGGGGCAGAGCTCACAGCAGAGCACCTGACCCTCGCGGTGGCACAACCAGCAGTAGAAGTCATTCCTGCCGTCCTGTGGTACAACATCAACAGGTTCTGTGGTGAGTGCTGGCTGCTTCACATAGTAAAAGGGACCATGTCTTAGTTCTGACTGGAATGCAGGCAAAAGAAACACAAAGTTGGGGTAAGTCAAAATCAGGCCAAGGCAAACAAAGCCAAGCAAAGATGCACAATGACAAGAAAAGGTGCAGTGTAGAGAAAAATGCTGTCATCTCTGGGGTCAACCATGAATGCTGAAATTTGACTTTTGTCAGAGCATCAGTCCTCCAGCACAACTCAATATCGCTGATAGACTAACAATACAAAGGTGAAGCTATAATGGATGAGTCGTAAGCTAAAGTTACTTTGAAGAGATGTAGAATGGAGTGGGCTCATTTGTGGTATTGAATTACAGAGTTATTAAAAAAAATGTTTTACAATAGAAGATATTGGTTTGTGAAAAACACGAGAAACATGAGAAACTATATCAATAACTAATCATTGAAGAGGTATAGACATTAAAAGGCCTCTCTCTCCTCTGTCTTGTCAGTTAACGTCAATGGTCCCAGCTCAGCTAATAATGTGGAAAAGTAGTGTCTATATATGTTATTATTATTATTGTTAACTTTTTTTATTTTATTTTTTTCATTCGAAGGTCTTGAACATGGATTTCCGAGCTGAGTTAGAGACACGTGGCTGACCATCTGCACTGTGGCCTTGTGATGTCAGAGGGTCGCATTGCTTGTCCACAAGCTGTTATTTTGTTGGCTGTATGAGGATCTGAACAGCAAATTCTCCCTTAACCGGAGACCAGAGTTAGTCTTTCAGAAAAGCACCTATCACCAGAGTGTTACTGTTGAAACTAAGGAATTTTTCTTTCCTCACTCTTTTTCACTTCTTTCCTCATTTGTGGAGTGCTTTGATTCCAGCTGTTATGGGTCAATTAAATATGTGCTGTTATCCAGTGCAGTATTTGAGGGTGTTATGAACTAACAAAGCGACACAACCTGAAGATACCATTAAGCCACAATACACTGCCCACTTACAACATGGTGTCTCCCATTAAAACCCTATCTTACGTAAGAGCAAATATTGTTTCAACAGATCTTTCTATTTTGTTCGAGCAATATTTGTAGAAACAGATCTCTGAAACAATATGATTATTAACAAAATTGTTGTTTATCGTGGTGTAGGGCTGTGGTGTAACTGCACTACATTATACTGTATCATATTTACTACAGTCAAACATAAACTAGCAATGATTGACCTATTGTATACATACGTTTAGCGCAAAGCACGCTAATCATTTATAGGGGGGGGGGGGGGGGGGGGGGGTGAAATCATAATTTAGTATTTAATAATATTTAATGATATCTATGGAAGAGTAATGCCAGTAGTGCACAGTCAAATGCAAAATTTGACATTCATCAATTGGGACATTTGATGATATAACAAATGCAATATAACATGAATCAGCCATTCGACTCAAATTACTGGACTGTCAAGATGATGATGGGAAGATATTTTACTCTACTGTTTTTATGTGCACAAAATTCAATTAATCGATGCATCAAAATATTCCTACGCCAATTTAATATCGATTCAGCAATACCTCTGAATGAAACCAATTGTTTTAAGGCTGTAATTTGTCAGTCTTTATACCTTTATTTTTTACTTTTGTACTCAATACACACAAATAAGTTATTATTGCGCAAATTTTATTTTATTTTATTTCCCAATGTCATATTGCTAAAAAATGTGAGGGGGCATACCACGTATGTTCACATGGGCATCGCAATTTGCAACCTACAGAATCAAAATCGATTAAAATCGAATCGTGAGGTTCTTAACATACCCAGCCCTAGTTCAAAGGGTTCTGTGCGATTCTGCAGTGTTACAAATAGCTTCAGATTTGAATTCTTCAAAATACATAAAATCATATTAGGGCTGCATGATATTTTGTTTGAGCATTGTCATCGCGATGTACATGTGCGCAATAGTCACATCGCAGAGTCTGCTGCGATGTTGGTGTACTGTGATATACAATGAATCAATATTTGAATATTAAAAGGGACCGGCAGAGGGACCTGTTTGGACATGCTCAAAAGATTAAACGATTGTACAGCTGCTGAATTTCCTATTTCGCTCTCCAGAATGAAGCTAGGCAGGTACACGGCAGCTGCTGGAGTACATGAGGTGTGTTCAGTGACACTGCGTAAATGGGAGTGAATGTGTTCTTTTGTCATACAGTACATATTTGTAAAAATGGATTACTAGGGAAAAAAATATTTGTATCAGAATGCTTTAGTTAAAACACGGTACGATCACACTGTGACAATATGAAATGTATTTTCCCTTGTAATATATGACTAGATAAATTATTTTGTTAATATAGTCTGAGCTACAATAAATGCAGTTATCAATGTCCTTTCACCATCATCCCTGTCATACAGTGTTGCACGTTTTTTGTTTGCACTAAGGACAAAAGTCCTGCTTTCGTTTTAATTCCTCATTTTAGAAACACCATTCAAGCAACAGGTTTTTCCTCATGTTTTTGAGATTATAAAGGTGAAAGCTGCAGCTGGCTACTAGTGTGGACTCAATGGGTGGCAACAACGGGGAAATGAAATGCCAGTTTATTAAAGGTAATAGCCCGTCGGCAACATATTATGGGAGGGGACTACTGTGAACTAGTTCGTTTTTTGGACTGGTGAACTTTGTTGAAAATTTTGAATTATGATCTATGAACTGAACTAGTTAATTTTTGGAACGATGAGCTGAACTAGTTCGCATAGAAAATGAACTTTCCCGACACTGATCCTGTTTAATCGCAACTAATTTTTTTCCAATATCTTGCAGCCCTAAATCATATTATTGTGGGAGGAGCAATCGAGTGCCCATTTGTTTAATATCTCCATGAGGTATAATAAAGTATTGTGTTACCTGGTCTTTGGTGCTAACAGCACCTGGTTTCTTCTTCTTTTTCACTGGACTGGGGGATGTGTCAGCAGAGCCGTGACCATTTGATGAGTGAGACGGACTTGGCATCTTTCGTTTCTGGGTCGTTGAGCCTGCATCTTGTGTTGCAGATGACAGTTTGATATGAATCAGCTAAGGCTCAGTGATGACCTCATTTAAGGTCATATACAGTTGTGGTCAGAGGTTTACATCACATACACTCATCATGGCCAAAAGGGTCATATTCATTTTAGGGTTTAAATTAATTTTTGAAGTGTCCCTTTTCAAGACTGGAATGATGCAAAAACAACAATTGGGTCCATGTCATTTCCTGAAATTAGGATTTTGTCTAATCCTCACAGGGTGAAAAATATTATTATATCAAGTTCAAATAGATATAAAGAACCCCACTAATATTTTGTTCATCGTCCCTGAGCAAGTTTCACTTCGACCAGACGCTCTTTGTAGCCGTCACCAAGCTTTTGGCATAATTCTGGATTGATTTTTGACAACCCTTTATGGCAGATTTCATTGAAATTGGAGTGTTTCCTGGCACAGACCTAAATGTTCAATAGGGTGGCAGTCTGGGCTTGGAGAAGGCCATTCCAGAAGCTTAATGTTAACCTGCCTTATAAATTCCTTAGCCTACTTGATTCATTCCTTCTTCCTTGGTCAGTAATCTCTCAGTCCATGGCAATGTAAAAGTCCCTTCGCGATGGACAGTGACACTGGAGTCCCAGCACTTTCCAATTAATGACAGGCTTTGGGGTTTAGGGGTTGCTTCTGAACATCCTGACTAAGTCTGGGCAATTAAACCATTTTATTGATTAATTCAACTGTATTGCTTAGGCCGATAATAGCTGACATGCGCCGATGGCATTAACACGGCTACATACAGACGAGATAGCTTACAAAAACACAGACAGTGTTGCAAACTTTGTGACTTTTCCGACCCCTCTACAAACTGCTTCTCAAAAAAGTGACTGGCTACGTTAATTCCCACAAGGAAACATACAACATGAGCAGATCCAACATGGGTTGCCATATGACAAGAAAGGAGCTCTGTGGAAGGCAACCACGGAGTCAATCACGAACATTTCCAAAAACACATTATATGGTGTAAAAGCAGTGATCTATTGACATGTTGACATGCTGCAAAGAAAAAAAAATACTTCTTTGAAAGTTGTTGCAAATGAATGCCGGTTTGGTATCAGGAGAAATAAAGCAAATCCCAGAAGGGGGGGGACAATTGTTTTTTAATCTAATTTGAATAATGTCATTGTCATTTGCTTTTTCAATAAGGAAATCTCACCAATATCCTTTCTGATGGTGACAGTTTTGTCTTCTTCCAGACCATGTCAAAGCGATGGCACACCCAAATAAGTACTTGGGTAAACTGTTTGAATTTACAATCTTGGAATATGCCTTTTTTTTTTTTTTTCTTGCTTGGACTTTACCCATTGCTCTGAGTAGTGATGCTCTGATATATATATATATATATATATATATATATATATATATATAAAATTTTGTTTTTTTGAGTATCTACCGATACAAAGTCCCAATCCGATATCTAGACAACGTATTAAGAAAAAAGGAAAGCGCATTCAAATTGTCTCAATTGTCTTAATTTTTTTATTTGCGTAGAAATATCACAACATGATCACTTTTTATATGGCTATTAGTCCAGTGCAGCAGGGGTTCAAATCAAGAAAACAAAATCACCAAATAACAATTTTAACAAGTTACAATTAAATATCCTGTGTTAAATAAACAATGTAATATCTAGAAAATAAAACAGTATATATGTGTCAAAAAACAATGCAATGATTTGCAAACCCCATTTAAACTATATTCAACTGAATACACTGCAAAGACCCCTCCTTGAGCTGTCGTGGTGGAGGGCTTTGTGTGTCCCAATGATCCTAGAAGATAAGTTGTCTGGGGTTTCATGAACCTAGCAGGGTCACCCTCTATGAAGATGAAAAATTCAGCAGGACGTTTTCACTTGCCCGGACACGCATCACCGGGGCCCCCCCTCTGGAGCCAGGCCTCGAGGTGGGGCTCGAAGGCGAGCGCCTGGTGGCCGGGCCTGCACCCATGGGGCCCGGCCGGGCACAGCCCGAAAGGGTAACGTGGGTCCCCCTTCGCGTGAGCTCATCACCTGTAGGAGGGGCCATAGGGGTCGGGTGCAGTGTGACCTGGGCAGTGGCCGAAGGCAGGGACCTTGGCGATCCGATCCCCGGCTACAGAAGCTGACTCTAGGGACGTCCAATGTCACCTCTGTGACAGGGAAGGCAGGGGTGTGCGAGGTCCAGACGTTCCGACTGGGTATAGTCGGGCTCGCCTCCACACACAGCTTGAGCTCTTGAGAGGGGTGTGACTCTCTTCCACTCTGAAGTTGCCCACGGTGAGAGGTGCAAAGCAGGTGTGAGTATACTTATTGCCCCCAGGCTTGACGCCTGTACATTTGGGTTCACCCCGGTGGACGAGAGGGTAGCCTCCCTCCGCCTTCGGGTGGGGGCACGGGTCCTGACTGTTGTTTGTGCCTATGCACCAAATAGCAGTTCAGAGTACCCACCCATTTTGGAGTCCTTAGAGGGGGTGCTGGAGAGCACTCCTGCTGGGGACGCCATCGTTCTGCTGGGGGACGTCAATGCTCACGTGTGCAATGACAGTGAAACCTGGAAGGGCGTGATTGGGAGGAGTAAAAACTCGGGCATGGGAGGAGTTCGGTGAGGCCATGGAAAAAGACCTCCGGACGGCTTCGAGGAAATTCTGGTCCACCATCCGGCGTCTCAGGAGGGGGAAGCAGTGCACCATCAACACTGTGTATCGTGGGGATGGGGCGCTGCTGACCTCGACTCGGGACGTTGTGAGTCGGTGGGGAGAATACTTCGAAGACCTCCTCAATGCCACCGACACGCCTTCCCATGAGGAAGCAGAGTCTGGGGTCTCTGAGGTGCTCTCCTATCTCTGGGGTTGAGGTCACTGAAGTGGTTAAAAAACTCCTCGGTGGCAAGGCCCCAGGGGTGGATGTTCCTAAAGGCTCTGAGGTTGTGGGGCTGTCCTGGTTGACACGCCTCTGCAACATCGCGCGGACAGGTCTGTTTTACATAATCTCCCAACTGCATTAGAATTTGGATTTGTACAATTTTTATTGTGTGGATTAAAGAAAATTCCAAATACATTTAAAATTATGTACCGAAGTCTTGCTTTTAAAAATCATGAATACAAATATTTTGTATAATAATTCCACTCTGGGAAAAGAATGGTTAAAATAATTAAAAGCCCCAAACTAATAATTAAATTAATGCCGTTGATGAACACAAACGTCTGTCCACAACTATAAACCCCAATGAACAAATGAATGCAAAGTTATACAAATAAGGTCTATTAAAATAAAACATGCAAACTATATGTAAAGGAATATAAAACCTTTGCAGTATGTATGATTCATTCTCACCTCTAGATCTCGTTGAGCTTTCCATTTCCTCTGTTGGAGTGTCAGTGGTCTTTACTTCCTCTGCCACACCAGTGTAGAAAAGGGAGTTTAATTACTACATATCACACTATGGAAATTACAGAGTAAACATTTTCAAACTTGAAACACTGGTGCAGTTTAAAAGTTTGTATCAATTTTACCAACTTTTGAAGCTACGAACGTTGATATGGAAAGGATTTCAGTCAGGCAAACCTAAGACTTTTTTAACATATATATGCCTTGTACGAGAGCAGTTGTCTTGTCTAGCAGTGTCAACCAAAGCCATCCCATTAGAGGGTTTAATCTGGCCCACAGGATGCATAGAATTTTTTTTTTACACAAATACTGTAGCGACACCAGATATGTGTTAAGATTTCTATCATTTTCGACTGTCTGGGAATCCATGAATATGAATAGGCTTAGTCCTCACTTCTGATTGGGTTGCTTTGCATTAAAACAAAGGGAAAAACACAAACCTATTGTTATTTATATTAATTATGGGATGATTTTCTTGGTCTGGCCCAGGGATAGGCAATTGGCATTTCTGAAAAAAAAAAAAAATAAAAATGTCTCCTATACCATATCTGATCAGCTTTAAATTGCAAATAGCACCCTTCACCACAAGATGGGCGACATCGCTTAGTGCTTTCTTAGCGGTCTTCTCAGTCAGAGAAAAATAGGAAGCTGTTTATGCAGGTATGCTCAACACATTTAAAGGCAAGGCTATAGGCCCATTTAATTCCTCTCTTTGCAATTTAAAAGGTCCTTGCTCCCCCGCTTACATGCTAGCGCCTCCCACCAGAAATCCCACTGAGGAGACGAAACGATTGACAAAGAAACGAGGCGGGAGAAGGTAGGAATATTTGGGGGAAATGAGACTATTGCTCTTCCATGACATCATTTCATGGGGACGTCAACTAAATATGACATCACATCATTGACGCGTCACAAATGAAACATCCATCCATTTTCTGAGCCGCTTCTCCTCACTAGGGTCTCGGGCGTGCTAGAGCCTATCCCAGCTATCATTGAGCAGGAGGCGGGGTACACCCTGAACTGGTTGCCAGCCAATCGCAGGGCACATACAAACAAACAACCATTCGCACTCACATTCACACCTACGGGCAATTTAGAGTTTTCAATTAACGTGCATGTTTTTGGGATGTGGGAGGAAACCGGAGTGCCCGGAGAAAAACCACGCAGGCACGGGGAGAACGTGCAAACTCCACACAGGCGGGGCCGGGGATTGAACCCCGGTCGTCAGAACTGTGAGGCAGACGCTCTAGGCAGTCGTCCACCGTGCCGCCCAAATGAAACATGTGGCTGAATTATTACTTTCACCACAACTGTCCACTTTATGCTTGATGTTTCAAGTGGGATTAAATTAATAATGGGGTGGATCTAAAGTGTGTTACTTGTAAATCGCTTTGGTCGTCCTCGATGCTTTGTCTGCAGCCAGGAAGTCAATCTGTTTTTATCCAAAGAAATTAAAGCCTTTCTTAGAATAAATTCTAAAATATTATTATGCCATTATTGTCGTGAGCAGTAATATTAAACATCTGAGTAGTATTATTAGAAATCTATAATTTTCAATTTGTCTTTCTTTGAAATCCAATCCTTTTCCACCGCAGGGACCTTTGCAGGAACTTCCCTCGCTCCCCTGGTAGCTTGAGTTCCCCATGTCCCTACTGAAAGCAATTTACCAGGGTACGGAAGGTTCCTCCTGGATTATTTCATTCCGGATAGGGTCTTCTGAGAGCTACCAGCAATTCTTTGAAGGGAGTGGGCTGTGCTGCCGAATGCTTATTGGTTGACAGACCTTGGTTGGAGTTAACTTGTTCATTCACAGAGCAGGCCAATACTGGATGCGGCGTTACGCAAGGGTCGAAATAAGATGATTCAAATACATTGAAAAGCAAAACTTCCAAACACCGATCTTCGTTTTCCCGCTGAGCCGCACTTGGTGGACAAGGAGCAGGCTGGACAAACTCTGTGCTCGCCGAGCTTGGCTTCAGCCCAGCGCCGAGTCATGGCGCCAGACTCAGTGACGAAGTACGCCACCACGGGCGGCAAGGCCACTTACCGGCGGCAAGGTCCACCGCTCCATCGAGACCACTCGGGGGGTGGGGGGGGATAAAAAAATAAAAAAATACCGCATTTTGGGGGGAGGGTTGGGGAATAAATAAAATGCCATTGTCCATATTGCAAGACAAGGAAATGAAGCCCGGCTTTTTTTCTGTGTTTGTACATTTACAAATAAATATTTGCAATGTACAGTCCGTTTTTTTTTTCCCCATGCAAACACATTTACAAATAACAAATACTTCACACTGCTGTATTTAAAAACTGACTAAGAGCTGTGCATGAAATCATGTATTATTTTATTTATTTAACTTATAACTTATCTTATCCAGGTAAGGTATTTGCAATGCCAATCTGGCTGCAGACAGCAGAGTAAAACAAAGCAAAATAGAAGCAAATACAGTACATATACAAACTGTATAAAGTGATAGTTACAAGTTAAATATTACAATACATCATTGCACTTGGCAAATAAAAGGTCCATAAAAGGAATGTGAGTGGATGTTCTCTAAAGCTGGAGAACTTGCATGAAGAAAAAATTTAATCACCTGAATGCCAAGATATTGGAAAAACTTGTCTTTTTGAATAAATAAATATATAACTAAATGCAGAAGACTGCAGATGACTACAGATGTGATTTATTGTTCTCAAATTTGTAGTGGAACTGTGTAAGGATTCAGGCTCATGTCCCTATTGCATGTTCCAGCTGATTATATAGTCATCTGCAAGCTTTTATTGCACCATCTATTTAGGTATGTCATCTCAATAAAATAGAATAAATATATTCTAAAATTGAAATGTACCTGTATGTAAAAAAACTCCCTACCTCAAAGATTGTCTGCAGCCAGGTTGGCATTGCAAATGAGAATCAGTTCTCAATT
Organism: Phycodurus eques; assembly: GCF_024500275.1. Classification (NCBI taxonomy): domain Eukaryota; kingdom Metazoa; phylum Chordata; class Actinopteri; order Syngnathiformes; family Syngnathidae; genus Phycodurus; species Phycodurus eques. The sequence goes on along the minus strand of NC_084534.1, from coordinate 7,484,975 downwards.
GCCTCACCTGGATAAAAGGTTAGGTTTTAAAGGTATCAAAAATATTTGAAATTCAGATTAAAGATATAAAATAAAGACACTGGAAATAGCAGCATTTTTCTGATCCAGTAGGTGTCAGTATTGAGCAACATCAGCCTCGTTTGCTTGAGCTACCCTGAACTAATAAGTGCGATGGAAACACAAACCACATCGGCCACAGAAACCTTCTGCTTCCAGGAACTCCTGCTACCAGGAACTCAAAATTCATGGTCTGGTTGGTGGGAAAAGCCCCTTTTGTGATCATTGCATGTTGCATAATGAACTTTCCAATACTGTTTTGTATTGTATTTTAAGACTTACAGCGCCAGGTTCCCCACAAACATGCAACATGAGTCAAGGGGTTGTAGGCTGTAGCTGGGGTTGCCGTTTTATGTATTGGCTCTGCTCAATACATAAAGTTATGTAAAATAACTGTGTTTTACTGATGAATTAATTTGCTTTTTATACATTAAAGTCATATGAAACAAACTTTAACGGATGTCTCCATAAAGTGAAAACATCTCAGAAACGGCAAAAATCTCCTCACCCACGAATGTTTTCCTCAACTCCTCAATGGAATTTTTGTTGGAAGGAGCTAAATTGGAGACAGAAGAGCAAGGACCAAGGACCAATGAGCCTGCTAACAGATAAACTATATACAGCTATGGAGGAGTGGACTCTCTTTGTCTGTCTGACCAGCTCAACGTCTTGCTGTGGTGCTTCTGTGATACTGCCTTGTGCATGGTTCCTTTGGTGTTTCCTTTTTCTCTTTTTCTTAGTTAATTATGAACATCCTTTTTTTTTTTTTGTAAAAGACGATATAACATTTAATTAGTTTAGGTGTTACTTACAATTCGCATGTTAAAAAAAAAACCTGCAAAATGGCAGCTGTGCTTGTTATGGCGCTAACAGACAATATTTCTGGCGCTCCTCAAAACATTCATTCATTCATCTTCCGTGCAGCTTATCCTCACAAGGGTGGAGGCTGGAGCCTATCCCAGCTGACTCTGGGCAAGAGGTGGGGTACACCCTGAACTGGTCGCAAGCCAATCGCAGGGCACATACAAACAAAGAACCATTCTCACTCACATTCACACCTATGGGCAATCTAGCGTCTCCAATTAACCTACCATGCATGTTTTTGGGATATGGGAGGAAACCAGAGTACCTGGAGAAAACCCACACAGGCACAAGGAGAACATTCAACACAGGCGAGGCCGGATTTGAACTCAGGTCATCAGAACTGTGAGGCGGTCGTGCTAACCAGTCGCACACTGTGCAGGGCAAATAAGACATTATACCGGTACCTTACAACATAACACTGCATTAATAATCGGCGGCAGGATCGATCTTATTAATGATCTGAAATGTTTATGTTTCATGTTTATGTGCTCATTCATGAGAAAGCCAACATGGCTTTGACTTTGTAGATTATTTTGAGTTGTTCTGATTATTTGGGCGCCCCCGCCCATGTTCATATAAGATTAATTGTGATGGGCCCTGACCCACCTCTTAGAATTGTGCTGTGGCCAGGAAATTATACCGTGCATTAGCATGGATCGGAGGGCTTCCACTAGTCAAGTGAACCGATGTCGAGTGTCCACATGCACAATATTTCTGTGAGTCCACCCAGAGGTTCAATATTGGCCCGAGAGTGTACAGCCGCCACAATGGCAGTAAATGGGAGACCAGATAGAGACAAGGAGCACTCTGGCAACGCAAGACAATGAAAGACAAACAGAATGTTGTGGAGCGATTATAGACAATTAAAAGAGAGATGCTGCGTTGTGGGCGCCAATATAAATACTCTATATCTCAACATTGAGATTAACAGGCATCTCAAAAGAAGCAAACCATGTCCAAAAATATCTCCAAAAATAGCCTAGTAATCACAAAAGATGTGGTACCCTCAATTTGGGCCTACTGGTTTGAAAAAACCTGAACGACCTACCGTAACCCTCATTTCATTGACCATTGTGACAGCAGCACAGTACATATAGTGATTATTGCAATACCACCCCCCAAGGTGCTCAAATCCAATCGAGTGTCTAGTGCTTTACCCATTTCTGATGTTTTTCCACACAGGGGTCAGCCATTCCAACAGTCCATCAACTGACACATAAACATCAATAGACCCACATCGATATGCTCGCTACCACTGGTCCGTCTAAAAGAAAAGGAGTGCTTTTCCACCATCTTAAGGCATCTATAGGCAATTATAAACCTTTTGGGTGTCAATTACTCATGGATTTTTGCTTTTCATAGAAGGAATCGTCCGGTGTCCCCCACAAATAGCGGGGGAACACTGTATCCTCAATCCAGTGTTGAATTATTTGGTTGAAAAACATATACCTGATCCCCACACGAAAGAGCCAGGCCTATGGACTATGGTAACCAAGTGACAACTCACTTCGTCAAAAGACACTACTGTAGGTGGCGATGGAGAACAGGAAATCTGTATGACTATATAATGCTCTGACGAGCCCATGCGCCCAAATAAACTTCCTAAATAAAAATCACTCCAAGTCACTCCGCTGAACATGGGCCTAAAAATAGCAAAGAGCACTGTAATCTTTTGTGTCTGAAATTCAAACCAACTGTATCGTGGATTTGTAGTCCCTCCCCTTTCTAAAGAAGCATTCCTTTAATATGCAACTAAAATTCTGGTGCCTAAATACCCGCTAGGTATTTCACACTATCAGTCAGTCAGTGCTTCACCCTGATGTCAAGCTTATTGTTGTTTGCAGGCTCTCTGACGATCGAGCAGAGCTTTTTAATAACCTTGCTCACCAAACCCTTTCACACATCATCCTCCTCCTCCACCATCACTAAAGCGAACGATGTGATGATGTGTTTACCGTGAGCACAGACCATACACAAAGACAGATATAAGGGCAGTAAAAAGACATTATGGCCTCCTCAACCACCCTGTCTGGACAGTCTTACACAATTCATCACAGCAATTTCCCGTGTAGTTCAGGAATACAGCAACAATAGACATCAGACAAATACAAGACGCCCACTTCTATGGCAGAAATATTATCAAACAGAGAATTACACATCACTAGTGCATATGGTAACATACAACCATTTCCACATCCTACACCACCATAGCATCCATGCTTCAATGAAGGAAATCAATAGCATGCCTTCCATTCTTACTCACATAAAGATTCTTCATCCTATTCTTTAACTGTTTTCAATTATAGAGGGCGTTGTGAAATGAGGGGAAACGATGGTTCCAAGTATCCCAGAAGGCCTCCTCTCCCTGCTGCTTCCTCCTGCAATTGTCAATCTTTAACCTAGGCTGCAGGCGTCTGATTGGTTTAGGCAGCAGTCCGAGGTACGTGATTGGACGCTAAACTCAATGTACCACATAAGCTTTTCTGCTTCTTCATCTCCTCAGCCACAGTGCTGCAATGCAGAGTACTGCTGTCCACTATTCCTGAAAACCAAGTCCCCAGTTTCCCCTTTAAAGCACGCAAAAGGCCCTGTATCTTTCATTAGACGTAAAATGCAGCTCGATGAGCTAAACGGCGAGAGGATCAGCTTCCCTCCTCTCTGTGCTCTCAGAGGTGTATGGCATCCATTTTGATGAGGCTTTCTCTCTCTCTCTCTCTCCATCTCTCTCTCTCTATCGCTCGCTCGCTCTCTCCCCAACTGCTCGAACCACACAAAAACAAGTCCACACCGCACCAGTTGAATGTAGTGTGAACAAGGACCACATGAAGGTTATTATGGCCCCCTAGGTGTTCATATGCAGTAGACACAAAGACATGGCTTAAAAGTCATTGGTCTGATTTAGAAGGCATAACCTAAAACCATCACAAGCCATCCCCTTTGTCTGTTGCTTTTTTAAGTTACACTGAGTAAATATTTGCCTGCATGAATAACAGACCAAACACAAAGTGAAAAGCGAGAGATTTTCTCCATATTTATAAGGAGAATGTTTCTGTGTCATGTAATTGTTGGGATCATTCATATTAATTGCAATCAAAACATAATACTGGAGGACAAAAGTATGAATATGTTCTCAAACAAAATCATGTCCAGCCCTAAGTGACAGGTTAAGGTACAGCAGAACTGGGCATCTGGAAGACATTGATAAAACAGAAATGAAATGAAATGCAGTGACAAAATGCAAATTTGATCATCACACCGGGAAAGGACAAGTATGACCAGAAGAGAAAACACTGGGTTGGAATAAAACATTTTTTCAGTCAATGGAGAGTGAGCTTGAACTCAAACACTAAACAAGTCTTCATAACCAGGCCAGAGTGTATGGAGTGATGTCTGACAATTTCATATTTGCCAGCAGAAAAACAGATTCAACAGTATTGAGGCTGAAACAGAATCTAACCGGCAGACAGCGCTCAACAACCACACTGTATGATTTACCAGACTCCTGCACGCAGAAAGCAAATAAGCAACCCAAGTATACAGCACGTAGAAACAAGAGTCTCCCAAACCTGTTTTTCGAACCAGGGATGAGATGAGATTTCACTGCAGTGTCTATTCAGAGGAGATCCTTCCCTTCTTCTCTCCTCCCGCTTACATACAAGTAACCAGTGTGCTTGGAGCAGAGGGACAGAAAAGGGGAAGCTCTCTAAGATGGCTGACACTCTGAAGCAGAGAACACTGGGAGGCAGTGCAAACCATTAGGATTCAGCAATTCCTTGTACTCTTGTGATAAATAAGCTGCTATAGCATACTAGGCCTGAAGATCATTTGTACTTTACAACGCTATCCTAACACTGGCCGAGCGGCTTACAGAATTAGGCCTGCATTTAAGACACGTTTCAATGTAAAAGGCAAAATGTATGGTGAAGTGAACTGACTTGCTATGAATGAGGAAAGTACTAGGTGATTGTTTTTCAGGGTTTTTTTTCTCCAGGTGTGTTTGTTTGATATACAGTTGGCAATAGTGCCTGGCAGTGTTGCTCTGATGCCAGCTTGAGGCCTAAATTAAACTTGCTGTGCTGTCAGTCTGCCATCTGTTAATTCCTTTGGGGTGTCCCCTTTGCAATGGTGGCTGTCTCTCCCAGTCTGAATACCTCAGCAGGCCTGCAGCCTAGACAACTCAGGCCACTGCAAGCCACAAAAGGAAGGAAGGATTCTTTTGTTAGAATACCTGACCTGGTAGGCCCAAATAAGTCATGTACAGAGACCTATCCCCATTAGCAGCGGTAGTCTAGTTGAAGTACAATGCTATGCTCATCTTTTCAGTTGAAATTCTATCATGTGTTGTGACAAAATATTCCTTCCCCTCCCCCGGTTTTCAAGGCACAGCTCATATATGGCTGATGCCTTAACAACAGAGTAAGATTCGGTGAAAGAATGAAAATCTTGCTTACCTCTGTGGATGCATGTCTAACAATTCAGTGTGATATGTCAGTGCTTATTACAACATGGAGGACAGCCCTGTCAGCCCTCACCCTGCTCCGAGCAGAGCCACGCTCTCATTCTCCACAAGCTGTCCTACGTGCTGCTCTCATAAAAAGCAAATGCTGACTGGACAGACACGCTGGCAAAATGTAAGACAGCTGCTGATTGGCTGCTGCACTTCCTGGCTGCTTGTCTTTTGTTTGGCTCAGAGATGCGGAGCCACGAAAAGATGAGGGTGAAACACAAAGCTCACCTTTCAGCAGTTGTGCTTTCAAGCATTTTATACTGTCTATTAATAATGACTTCAGAGACAAGGCTGTCCTTACCCCAGAACAAACTGAATCAATATTCCCCACCCTCAATGAAAACATTTGATTTTCTTTTAATAATTCAAAAAAAAAACAACAACAAAAAAAGTAACGGGTTACGTGCAAATACAGTTAAGTTTTTAGGGAGTTCAGAATATTTACCGAGAAACTTGAACTGGCCTCATAGCTCAGTGGTTAGAGCACTGGTCTTGTAAACCAGTGGTCGTGAGTTCAATTCTCACTGGGGCCTGTGTATTTTAGTGCTTGCTTTTAAGACCGGAGGGTTGAAGGTTGAAGGCTCCACTTCACACATGACCCGAATGAGGACAACCAGTAAAGATGCATGGATGGATTAGTGTGATTGTTGTTGAGAGAACACTGAAAAGGAGCATGTGTCTAGGCCAAAATTAATATCAATGTGTTCAAGCAATCTGTTTTGTATTTTCAAAATCTCACTATTGTATATGGCCTACAAAATTGTGGTTTAAGCACTGATGGTCATTGAATTTATGACAGTGATAACTTTGATCAGTGATTCCCAAACATGGTGCTGGGGCAAATTAATGTGCCAGGAGAGATCAAGTGTCCTGCGGCAAATTGTCTAATTTCATTTAATTTGTCGGAAAATTTTTCATTTACTGAGAATAATCCATCTTTTTTCAACTATCTATTGTAACGATTAAATAGTCTTCCACTAGATTACGGGTTGGCAACCTTGAATACTCAACAAGTCATTTGGACTATCTTCTACAGGAAAAAAACCTGGAGCCACAAAACCCTTTTGACATCTAAAGTCAGGATAGCACCGCATATATGTTGTTGTTTTTTCATTACTTACTAAATCAAATCAAATTTAATCAAATGTAACCCGAAATGCTTCACAGAGATAAAAACAGACAATTAAAAACACAGAATAAATACAAAGACCCACCCCTCACATTGCCACTATAATGTTTCGCATTTATGAAATCAGTTAACTGCTTATAGAGAATGCAAAATGTTATTTCTGCATATAACAAAAAAAAAAAGATGCTTGGGTTAAGCTTACTTTCAAACAAAATTTTTGTGACATTTGTGACATTTTTATTTCTAGGGATGGGCGAGTACCGATAACAGGTATTGGTATCGGGCCAATACCGGCCATACTTCAAAGTATCGGGAACTTGTGACGGCTGCAGACACTAGTCGCAAGTAAAGGCACACAAAAAAACTTAGGCCTCCTCACCAGTAGTTGGCACTGCACTGCGGCGGTTTGAAACATCGGCTAATCGTCATGTGCGGTAGTGCTGTCATTGTCCATCCATCCATTTTCTGAGCCGCTTCTCCTCACTAGGGTCGGGGGCGTGCTGGAGCCTATCCCAGCTGTCATCGGGCAGGAGGCGGGGTACACCCTGAACTGGTCGCCAGCCAATCATATAAACAAACCACCATTTGCACACACATTCACAACTACGGACAATTTAGAGTCTTCAAATAACCTACCATCAGTAGTAGTAGTATCAGTCTGAAAAAGTGCTATCAAACATCCCACCTTTTCCCAATGTACAGTGACTAATCTGCCTTCTTGGCTCGATTGATCCTAAACACATGTATGCTCATAATTAATGTCATTAGGCAGCAGGTAAGCACTTACACATCTATAAACCTCTGTCGTTCCTAGGAAAAGAAAGGCAGCAATGACCTCTTGTGGCAAACATATACACATATTAAGGCAATCTGGCTGGGACTTCATGGATGAATGATTTTTAAGTGTGAATGATACGCCTGTTCGATCATGCTCAGTCTCACATCAACCAGATCCAGGATTTTAAGAAACCACTAGATTTGACTTCTCGGTTTCTTTTGGCCCATAAGATTCCTGTTGGCTGATTTTCTAAATATAATACCAATACAAATGTTTTGCTTTAAAAAAAAATAACATCTAAATTAAGAATTAGCGTGACCTACGGGGATTGCTTGAAACAGCAGCTTGGCATGTGATGTGAGACAATTGTCAAGTCAGTTGGACATTTTGGATCACTCTGCTCTGGCATAGCATGTTATATTGTAGCAGTGTTTCTGTTATTAGTACATTAGAAACATAGAAATATCACAAACCGATAAAAGGACTGGATGGTTTAATATAACGTGATAAAATGAAGAATTTGGGAATACAATATCAGCACAGCAGAACCTCACATTTTCAGGCGAGAGACTGGGTAGATCTTGGACTGGTCAACAGCCTATTGGAGGACACATATTGACAAACAAATGCAGCCCTATGGGTGGCACAAGTCAGTGCAAACTGTAGGCCGGTCCCAAGCCCGGATAAATGCAGAGGGTTGCGTCAGGAAGGGCATCCGGCTTAAAACCTTGCCAAACAAATATGAGCGTTCATCCAAAGAATTCCATACCGGATCGGTCGTGGCCCGGGTTAACAACGTCCGCCACCGGCGCCGTCAACCTGCGGGGCGCCGTTGGAAATTCAGCTACTGTGGGTCGAAGTCAAAGAAGAAGAGGAGGTGGAAAGCGGGTTCTTCGGCAGAAAGAGAAGAGGAAAACACAGAGCCTAGAACTGAATGTGGGGACTTTGAATGTTGGGACTATGACAGGAAAATCTCGGGAGTTGGTTGACATGATGATGAGGAGAAAGGTTGATATATTGTGTGTCCAGGAGACCAGGTGGAAAGGCAGTAAGGCTAGAAGTTTAGGGGCAGGGTTTAAATTATTTTACCATGGTGTCGATGGGAAGAGAAATGGAGTCGGGGTTATTTTAAAAGAAGAGTTGGCTAAGAATGTCTTGGAGGTGAAAAGAGTATCAGATCGAGTGATGAGGCTGAAATTTGTAATTGAGGGTGTTATGTGTAATGTGATTAGTGGCTATGCCCCACAGGTAGGATGTGACCTAGAGGTGAAAGAGAAATTCTGGAAGGAGCTAGATGATGTAGTTCTTAGCATCCCAGTCAGAGAGAGAGTCGTAATTGGTGCAGATTGTAATGGACATGTTGGTGAAGGTAATAGGGGTGATGAAGAAGTGATGGGTAAATACGGCATCCAGGAAAGGAACTTGGAGGGACAGATGGTGGTAGACTTTGCAACAAGGATGCAAATGGCTGTAGTGAACACTTTTTTCCAGAAGAGGCACGAACATAGGGTGACCTATAAGAGCGGAGGTAGAAGCACACAGGTGGATTACATCTTGTGCAGACGATGTAATCTGAAAGAGGTTACCAACTGTAAGGTAGTGGTAGGGGAGAGTGTGGCTAGACAGCATAGGATGGTGGTGTGTAAGATGACTCTGGTGGTGGGGAGGAAAATTAGGAAGACAAAGGCAGAGAAGAGAACCATGTGGTGGAAGCTGAGACAGGACGAGTGTTGTGCAGCTTTTCGGGAAGAGGTGATACAGGCTCTCGGTGGACGGCAGGAGCTTCCAGAAGACTGGACCACTGCAGCCAAGGTGATCAGAGAAGCAGGCAGGAGAGTACTTGGTGTATCTTCTGGCAGGAAAGGAGAGAAGGAGACTTGGTGGTGGAACCTCACAGTACAGGAAATCATACAAGGAAAGAGGTTAGCTAAGAAGAAGTGGGACACTGAGAGGACCGAGGAGAGGCGAAAGGAATACATTGAGATGCGACACAGGGCAAAGGTAGAGGTGGCAAAGGCAAAACAAGAGGCATATGATGACATGTATGGCAGGTTGGACACTAAAGAAGGAGAAAAGGATCTATACAGGCTGGCCAGACAGAGGGACAGAGATGGGAAGGATGTGCAGCAGGTTAGGGTGATTAAGGATAGAGATGGAAATATGTTGACTGGTGCCAGCAGTGTGCTTGCTAGATGGAAAGAATACTTCGAGGAGTTGATGAATGAGGAAAATGATAGAGAAGGGAGAGTAGAAGAGGTAAGTGTGGTGGACCAGGAAGTGGCAATGATTAGTAAGGGGGAAGTTAGAAAGGCATTAAAGAGGATGAAAAATGGAAAGGCAGTTGGTCCTGATGACATTCCTGTGGAGGTATGGAAGCATCTAGGAGAGGTGGCTGTGAAGTTTTTGACCAGCTTGTTCAATAGAATTCTAGTGCGTGAGAAGATGCCTGAGGAATGGAGGAAAAGTGTACTGGTGCCCATTTTTAAGAACAAAGGTGATGTGCAGAGCTGTGGCAACTATAGAGGAATAAAGTTGATGAGCCACACAATGAAGTTATGGGAAAGAGTAGTGGAGGATAGACTCAGGACAGAAGTGAGTATTTGCGAGCAACAGTATGGTTTCATGCCTAGAAAGAGTACCACAGATGCATTATTTGCCTTGAGGATGTTGATGGAAAAGTACAGAGAAGGTCAGAAGGAGCTACATTGTGTCTTTGTAGATCTAGAGAAAGCCTATGACAGAGTACCCAGAGAAGAACTGTGGTACTGCATGCGGAAGTCTGGAGTGGCAGAGAAGTATGTTAGAATAATACAGGACATGTACGAGGGCAGCAGAACAGCGGTGAGGTGTGCTGTAGGTGTGACAGAAGAATTTAAGGTGGACGTGGGACTGCATCAGGGATCAGCCCTGAGCCCCTTCCTTTTTGCAGTGGTGATGGATAGGCTGACAGATGAGGTTAGACTGGAATCCCCGTGGACCATGATGTTTGCAGATGACATTGTGATCTGCAGTGAAAGCAGGGAGCAGCTGGAGGAACAGTTAGAGAGATGGAGGCATGCACTGGAAAGAAGAGGAATGAAGATTAGCCGAAGTAAAACAGAATATATGTGCATGAATGAGAGGGCTGGTGGGGGAAGAATGAGGCTACAGGGAGAAGCGATAGCAAGGGTGGAGGACTTTAAATACTTGGGGTCAACCGTCCAGAGCAATGGTGAGTGTGGTCAGGAAGTGAAGAAACGGGTCAAAGCAGGTTGGAACGGGTGGAGGAAGGTGTCAGGTGTGTTATGTGACAGAAGAGTCTCTGCTAGGATGAAGGGCAAAGTTTATAAAACAGTAGTGAGGCCAGCCATGATGTACGGATTAGAGACAGTGGCACTGAAGAGACAACAGGAAGCAGAGCTGGAGGTGGCGGAAATGAAGATGTTGAGGTTCGCTCTTGGAGTGACCAGGTTGGATAAAATTAGAAATGAGCTCATCAGAGGGACAGCCAAGGTTCGATGTTTTGGAGACAAAGTTAGAGAGCGCAGACTTCAATGGTTTGGACACGTCCAGAGGAGAAATAGTGAGTATATTGGAAGAAGGATGATGAGGATGGAGCTGCCAGGCAAGAGAGCTCGAGGAAGACCAAAGAGAAAGTTGATGGATGTCGTGAGGGAAGACATGATGGCAGTTGGTGTTCGAGAGGAGGATGCAGGAGATAGGCTTACATGGAAAAGGATGACGCGCTGTGGCGACCCCTAACGGGACAAGCCGAAAGGAAAAGAAGAAGATATTGACAAACAACCATTGCCAACTTTGGATAATTTAGTCTTTAATTAGCCTCGCTCAATTAACCACGAAGCAGAACACGCAATCTCCACTCAGGAAGGCTGAAGCTGGGATTCAAACCATGCACCTCTGGTCTGTGAGGCAGGCGTGCTAACCACAAAACACCACCGTGCTGCCTTTTTTTTTTTTTTTTTAAATACAAACGATACAAACTTATTTTTAACTTTTTTTTGTTTGCCAATTTCAAAGTGCAATGCATGAAGTGGCTTCGCTTGCACCAAGCCTCCTTTTCCTCTCCCTTAATCAAATGCCTCTCATCTGCGTTGTTAGTGTACTATATGTGAATAGTTTCATTTTTGTTATTTTATTATATTGCAGTTCACTTATTTTTGATGGTCGTATTGTAATGGTGGCATCTGCAAGCCGAGTTGGCCGGCATCATCATGAAGCTGACCATGCAAAATATCAGGTAAGAAAAATTATAAACACTTCAGATCACAGATAATGTACAGCACAATATTTTTGACTCCAACATTGGTTCCACATTTTGGTAGTACTGAAAGTGGCACTTATCAAAGCTCGGTGCTTTTCATTAATATTAACGTTATGACGTTAAAAAAATGCTATCACGTTATGATGTGTGTTTGTTTTTCGTGTACTGTTAAAAAAAAAAATAGTGTATATAGTTACAATCTCTTTAGAACTAATTAACCGAGGCCGTGGGAAGTGTGTCGACAAACAATTGCGCGTACCGTATTAGTAGTCTTATGTAGCTACTTTTCTTCTATTCACCCCCCTTATTACAAATTAGTGTGCGTGCAAGCAACATGTAACACGAATTCATTTGAGCTCGGTAATTTTACGCAGAAATCATTAATTACCTAGGCCGCGCCACACGTTCGAAACCCACACAAAATTAGGTGCACATTTAGCTCACGTGAGTTGATTTTTTTTTTATATAAAAGCGCAAACGCCTCGACGTGATTGGTAATAGTAACCACAGTTGTCCGCTTACGAAATATATTCCTATTTTTTGCCGTTTTGTGTTTGTGTTAGCCATCGTACCGTTTGATTGAGCTTGTGACGACATCTGGCTCGTGTGAGTGACTTCGTCGTAAGGACTCCTGCAGGCCTCAAGAGGGCGCTGTCGTCAGTCAGTTGCCGTCTTGTCGATCGCGTTTCTATTTATATTGTGACCGCGCGATAGTACTGGTTGGCACATTTTAGACATAAATGTAGGAAATTGAAAGGGGAAAAAAAAATCGCATACTGTTGCTTCTGTTTCACAGTGTAGCAAGTCACATGCCCTGGAAAGTTAACTATGAATCAGATGGGCAGCTTGAAGAACAATATTATGTAAAACATGGACAAATGTAACCTACTTTACATGATACAATAACAGCTTTATACTGGCAATATCCATTACACCCTACAGCTGGTATTATGTTTTGTTATTTATTACACATGAAATAAATATATGAAACGCAAAACTTGAGTAAAGACCACATTTTCTAACGTCAGACATTGATGGCACTAGAACTAATACTCCCAAATGGATTGTTAAATTCAAAAATACATTTAATATATGCTTGTTGATTGCACATTTGAGAAAATTGTATGTGTCTAGGATACTGTACATTGAACCATGTGTGCGCATGTTGTGTAGCTGTTTGCAGGTAAACCAATCTGAATACAATAATGATTATAGGGCTATCTCCTGTCCTTTCAAACTGTTATCTCCTGTCCTTTCAAAGTAGCAAGAGTGAATGAGGAGGGGGGGGGGGGTGGAATTAAGTGTCTCACACTCACTAAGGGGGAAGGTCAGTTTTGCATGTTTTGTTGGGGGATGGGGCACAAACAGGGTCCTCACGGCCCTTCGGTGGCTCTCTGAGGAATGCAATTGACTCACTCTCTCTCTCTCTCATATAAACCACTCCTAAGAAAAACGCATAAACCCCCACATTAAAAAGGCGCAATTTTATTTATTGATTGTTGCATTTCACGGTGTGTAATTATTAATAATAATAATTAAAAAAACAACCTTCAGATAATAGGCACCACTTGTGTGTGGAATAATCAGCATGTGTGCTTTAGGGGCCCGGCAACACATCATGAATAAACGTCCATATGGTTGCTACTTGCAAAAAAAATAATAATAATAATAAATAAATGTTGGAATACATTGTCACAATGGCGGATATCGCCGAGTCTGATTGCGTTTTGTAATTGCGTGTGTAAGGTAAAATGTTGCTACGTGACTATGACATTGAACTTCACTGATTAATCAACAAAATTGCAGTTGCGTCTATCTTTACTCTGCAGTTGCAAAGGACAAATACACAAATAAATCAATAAATAAATAATACAAATCCAAGCTATTGCGCACTGAAGTGTACAGTACTGAGACTGCTTCTCTCGTCTTGCACTCACTGGTCCAAGTATTCCTGATGTGTCCAACTGACATATTTTCAGTTTCCACAAGGGTCGGGTGTTGCACAAGGGTCAAATTGTTTCTATGTACAAATGAGCTTGTCAGTTACATGCAAATCCACTTGATTTGGTGTGTCGCAAAGAGACCGAGAGTGGAAATGACAGTAGAAAATACGTTCGCATTGTCAAGGTCTCTTCCCGTGATATCTTGCGAATGAAGCTGTCTTCCCGCCACGCTATGAATACATTTTTTAAATCCCTACGAATAATATTTGCCGGTGCACATCATGTCCATCGTGGGTATTGTGTACGCGTAGTTCCTGTGCATAAAAGCGCGTTGAATTGATGCGGCTCCCAAAGGCTAAATGACTACATTACCCAGAATGCACGTGGCTCTGCCCACAAACTGGCTCTCCGTTTGGGAGCGTTTCCCATTTAAACAAACACGGTCCTTCCGAAGATGGCGGAGAGTTTGTAGAGATGTAAAAGAAACTGTTTTCCCCAATGAAAACGTCGAAGCCGGTGAGTTTCTTTTGAAACAATTTGTCATGCCGTCTATGAGCGACTTTCGTACCTTCTTGCTATCGCGTGTTTGACTGCGAACATTTGTCACAGAGGCAGTTGGTGGAGCCCCGTTTCCAAAGCAGACTGTGGTCCCTAAGCTGTCGCGATACAACGAGCCACCTTCCCATTCTCATTTATTTGCGAACTGATTTGTGCGTTGAATAAAACCAGTGGATGCGCTCGTTTGAAATATAACACGAGAATTCGCTTCCGTGTGTCTGCGGACGCATTGGTTGTGCAAACTTTAGCGTACATAAGATGTCTTGTTCGTCGGGTGCATTACGATAACTAATACGCACCGTCGGTTTACGTGTGGAACGTACTTGTGTTCGGTTATTGTCGATCCCTGGCACCGCGTGACATTTTTTTTTTTTTTTTTTGCACAAAACAACGGGATGGCTTCGAGTGCAGTATTTTTAGCCAGCCAGTCTGATTTGCTGATTTGTTAGGGCTGATTTGCTATCAGCCCTAACTGGAGAAATCGTCGATTCACGCAGCTTGTTACAGCGCATCAATTGTGTTGTGATGTGTCGCGAAGCGATCAACCTGTGATTTGTTTATGATCGACCGGCACCGCATCACCCCCGCGTACGCGTAGAGTAGTACTACTGTCGTAGTTTTGTGATGATCATCACTCAAAATACAAACCCCAAATGGCAGCCGATGAAGGGAAAATAAGTTGGCAAATGTTGCAATTTGCATCCAGCGACACATCCAAATCACCCACCGCTGGATCACTTGTCTTCAGAGCTGACAAGCAAACTTGAACTGGCTCGGTCACCTAAGCCGGATTCCAAAAGCATCTGTTATTTATTATGTGCTGGGCTTTACTGAGATTGCATATGCGTGATTGTAATAGTAGGAATAATGGCGTATCATGTTGGTCTTAACTGCTGCTAAATCGCATGTAGAAGGACATTTTGCATCGAGGCAGCTGCAGACACATGTGTCTCAGTGCATGGGGACGATGATCACTCCAGTTCAAGTGGACTGCAAGTGCTGAACGTGCAGTGTTTAGTGTGGCAAACTAACTTGCTTATTTATGTAAAGATGTACAATGACACTCACTAATGTGTAATGTGCCTAATTCCACCTTGAATATCATCTAAAAGTTGAGTTACCTTGTGTATGAGATAAATGTGCCTTGCCTAAACGGAAGCACACATGCATTTGACCAATTGTTTGAAAACAAAAGAATCTTTATCTAATAGCAGTCGTATGTTGCTTCAGTTTTAAATATGGCACCAGAGGATTTAAAGCATAGTTTCCATCCCTATCTGAATGTACAGCCAGCCTTCCTTCAAGTTCACGCATCTCTCCCGGGACCAACATTGACACAAATTTCACATCTTTGCTTAATGCTCCGGAAAGAAAGCGCATTGACATATGATACCAATGAATTTCTTTGTGGTTTTTCATGTAAAAACGTATGTTGTTTTAATTGCACTCAGTGGTGTTTAAGAGCAATTTCACTCTCTTCGCTAGCAGCCACCTGTTCATATTCTTGCTCAATTTGCACAGGCCTTCCTGAAATCAAATAACTTTTAATTGACTGCTGTCATAGTTCCCTTTCGGCTGTAGGAAGTAAATTTGCACCTCTTCAGAAATCCTCCCGCTAATCTAAATTAATGCCGAGAAGTCTGTTCATAGCGGTGCCGTGTCATTTTTGCAGGCATTTAAATTGTGTCTCGCTCGGAACAAAGTTCCTGAGCGTCGATGCGCTGTTCATTTTGAAGCTGATGGAATGCCATTACTCATGCCCACATATGTGGTATTTGTGAAAGTGGCAAAATGATCACTGTGGGAATCTGTCCTATAGACTACTTCTGCTCATATTCTTGGTAAATGGAGCCCCATGTCCCCCATTCTCTGTCCTTTTATCTAGCACTTTCTTTCTCCCTCACACAGGGTGTCAGGCTGTGTTAACAATGAATCAATCTTTGGGGGCATTCTTTGACTGCAGATGGGGTGAAGAAGTGACTGGGATGCATGGCGTCGGCTCTTTGTCTGTCAGACTTTGTGCTCTCAATAATTTATTAACTTATCACTTTTTCTCATGAGACCCAGAAAAGTCTGTCTACAGTGGCAACTGCTTTGGTTACATAAGGTCATCAGATTATTAACTTAAAATGCTCAAAACAAAATGTCCTTTCGCTAAAATGTTGCTGTTGATTTATAGTGTGTTTCACATGAGATGTTTCCTGTTAATATTTTACTGTGGACATATGAGAGTGGATTTAAACTAACACATTTAATTTGACAACATACATTTAGTCGGATGTATTGGAAGCTTTGGGATTGAGTAATTGGCAATTTCCCACATGGTTTTAAATTGATCCCCATTCTCCCACCGAGCAGGTTTTGTGCACTGCTGTAAGGGCAGGAAAAAATATCATACCGATGTACAGAATTCTTTAATCATTTGCATGCTGGTCTGTGATGAATTGTTCAGCTAAATTGTTGTCAAAATAGCCAATATAACCGTTTAAAGCTTTTATTGAAGAATTCATACTAAAGTGAATTATTCGTTTTAATCAAATGGGATCATCAGGAAGTTATGACAGTTAACTACTGCATGCACTGTAAGTTTCCTAGTTTAACTGGTATCGGCAAGAGGTAATAGAAATGAGGGCTGAGTCTGCCATTTTAGTGTGGCAGGTCTATTTTTGATGGCTGTCTCCAATCTGTTTTTGTCAAACTACATTTTCTTTCTCTGATGTTTGAATAGATAGCATTCCTTTAGTGTTAGTCTGCGTTCCTCTGCAGAGACTGAGAGACTGGGACTGAGATAACGACGATAGTGAAAAGTTTAATTTCAAGCAACTGCCAGTTTGTCATTTGGCACGTGTTCATTTTAAGATTGAAGAAGGACCATTTTTTGAAGATTAAGCAGTTTTCAAAGGAGGCAAGATCAATTGACAAAAAGCGTGGAACTTAAAAAACACAAGTCGATGATCATCGGGAAACAACATATTGCACAGCCACTTAAAAAAAAACAGGTCTTTGCCGTGGCTGCTTTGTGTCCAGTGGTATCCAATTGATCGTTTCTGTGGTCTACCTTTTGTCAGCTCTTCGGGCAACATGCCCAGCACATTTCCATTTAATGCTTTTTTATTTTTTGAATGACGTCGGTAACTCGCGTCTGCTGTCTTATCCAACTGCATCTTTTCTTGTCACGAATGCTTATTTTCAACATTTGGTGTTCCATGTTCCTTTGGGTTACACGGAGCCTTTGTATAACTTTGGCATTCGTAGTCCAAGTTTCACGACCGTAAGTGAGGACTGGTAAAATACTTTGATCGAAAACTTTTCTTTTCAAGCAAATGAGAATATTGTTCTTGAATATAACACAAAGTTTTCCATAAGTCTGCCAGGCAAGCTTTATGCGGCGTTGAAATTCAGTGCTTGTATTTCCAATCCATTGTTACAAGTTGGCCTAAATAAATGTAGTTGTCGACGGCGTCTTTGACATAGTCGTCCATTTTGACAACTTTTTTTGGACAGTAATGATTGAACATGACCTTCGTTTTGTTTTTGTTCATTTTGAGACCTGAGCGACGGCTTTCTAAGTCTAATTCAGGAATACAACACTGTAGTTCTTCAGCATCGTAGGAGAATAAAATGATGTCGTCTGCAAAATGAAGATGGCTCAAATAAGCGCTGTTAATTTTAAGTCTGTCTTTTTCCCAATTGAGCTATTTTAATATTTCTTCAAGGCAATGTGATTTGAGATCATCAAACAAATGTAAATATGAGACAAATATAACCAAAGTGAACTTAAAATGCTGTTTTAAAATGGTGATTTAATTTGTTAAGGGATAAAACCTATTCAAGTTGCCTGGCCCTGTGTGGAAAAAGTAATTACCCCCCTTATTAAATCATAAATTAATTGCGGCTCATCACAATTC